>NW_008584905.1:69727-130969 GCF_000691845.1 Merops nubicus
GGGAGAGGGGGTTGGGGGAGGATTTCTGCATAAGCATTGACCTTGAACTTCCTAAGGGTCAACCCCCTGTTCAGCCCCAAAGCAGGTAAGCCTCAAGTGAACCCCATGTTTTACAGAATCACATTGTCTCCTTTGGTCCACCTATGAGAAAGAGGATGCAACAAGACTCCTTTACTGAGCTCATGGTTTAGAGAGTGTGAGGTGAAGATGAAACTATGGGAGAAGAGAGAGAGAAGACGCAATTCCTTGTGCATGGCATGAAGAACATGCTGGGGAAGATCGACATTTTTAAACACCCTTCAGCCAAAACAGAACAAGGAACACAAGATGGATCCAGAGGGAAGTTTCCCTGGGTCATCCAGAGATGACCAAAATCAAGCACCCCCACTTCCCAGTTTCTGGATTAGTGCACACCCAGACCTCATCTCAATACCATGTGGTGGCAAGAATAATTTAGTATTATCTGTGCTAGAAGAGAGCCCCACGACATCTAAGTATTCTCTGCTCTGAGCCCTGCCAGCCCAGATGCATCCAAAGAGAATGATTCAAGAAAAATAAAAAATCAGTGTGCCTCCTCAGGGCTCTATTCCACCCACACTTCTATCTAATGAAAGAGTGCTTTGGACATAATATCATAACTTAAAACCCAACATTAATAACTTAATTACCAAGCTGGCCCTGCTTTTAGCCAAGATTTGGACCAGATGACCTCCACAGGTGCCTTCCATCCTCATTTATTCTGTTCCATTAGTGGCCTCCACATATAGCTAATCTCCACTCCAGCTATCACATCTGCTGTCCAAACATGAGTGTTTTGCCAGGTTTTCAGAGCAAATCTTAGTAATGCAGAGAGACTGGAAACCCCATGGTGGTTTTAATGATCTGCTTTGCATCATGGTCTGGAAGCGGAGATCAGAAACTAAAGTAAAAAAAGCCAACTTTGTGTATTCGAAGCATTTGCAAAAAAAAAAAAAAAAAAAAGCATTAAAGTTAAAAAAATTATGTGCTGTCTTTTCTGTGCAAAGCAAAAGCATTGCTGTGGCTTCTTCTCATCAAGTGCCCCAACTTCACCATCTTTGGATTTCAGTAAGATGGAGCTATTACTAATCAGACTCCATGTGCTGTCCCTCAATACCAGCTACAGGAAAACAGTAAAACAACTCCAGAACAACAGTTTCCTCTGTGTTCAGGCAATAGACCTTGACCAACTCAACATGGAGTTCAACTTGGGATGGAAAGGGCAAAGCAGAAATGTGCAGAGATTCCCAAAATGTTATTTCATCAAAACAGCATATCCTCAAATGTAAATTGCTTTACAAGTACTGATGTCCTTAGAGTCATTAAATGCTATATTTATTTCCTCTTAATGGGTCCCGCTGCTTTTTGAAAGTATAGTAAAAGTATATAAACATGAGATGTTGAAATGCTGAACTGTTAAAATCTGGGAATTAACCTTTAAAACTCTGTGGTTCTACTGTTGCTCCAATTCCTTTACCTAGAAATAAGAAATGTACATTTAAAAAAAAAAAAAGGTAATTAAGAAAGTCTTTGTGTGTGGCAAGTTTCTGCAAATGATTAATTATCAGAACTCAGCAAGGGGTGCTGCTGCTTTTCTTCTGACTCCAGGAACACGCACACACTCTGGCTGGGTTTAAGAGCAGCAACATGGAAACTTCACCCTTCCTGAGTTTTGGGCTTTTTTGCTCCCTCATTCTCCCTCTCCCACTGGGATCAGCAGTCTGTGCTTGGACCAGCCCGTTTTCTGGATTCAGCCTAGTGCACGGCCACGAAACCAGTTGTATGGCTGTGACACCAGCTGTTGTGGCCACAACAGCAAGGGCAGGCGCTGCTGTCGGGAAGGCAGAAAGGAGCCGAGGTGAGATGGGGGCTTCGTACAGGGGATGTTCTCCCAAGAGAAAGGTGAAGTTGAAGCTGCCAACCACACCTTGTGGCAGAAGGGACCTCGGGCTGTGCCACCCCAAGTTCACAGCCCGGCAGCTGAGCAGGGCTCGGTTAAAACCGACACTGAAAGGACCTTGTGCCAGTGCCAAGCACGCAGCTGTGTGACAAGGGTCACTTTGTCTCACATCCCCCTCCACCTCCCAGCACATGGGAAACTTCAGAAACTCCCTTGCCGAGGAGAACGACTAAGCTGAGTAACTTGGAATTACAGGCTTTCAAGGTTAGCTCACTGCCAGAGCCAAGACATATTTCCAGTGCTTCTCAGGACTGAAAACAACCTTCTACTTTTAATGACTTGCCTTTTATCTTTAATAAGGGATTAGGAGTTATTTTTTCAGCTAATACCTTAAAATCCAGATAATCATAAAAGTGATCAGTAATACCCAATATATGTTAATTACTCATTTTCTTCTCGTCTCTCATTGGCATGCTGTCACTCATGTACATTAATTTGTCTATAATAAGGCTGCAAATCAAAATCAGCAAAAGGCTTCAGGTCCTCTGAGGAGTCACAGGTTTAGACTTGGGGATTAACAGCAGATTAGATCTGCTACGACAGCAAAGAAAACAACATTATGGACAAAGATGTGCACTTACCTTTACCTGGAACCGTGGTCACCCTGCATGCTCACTTCCCAGAGGAGGCAAAAGAAGCACAAGACCAATGGAAAATCAGCTATAACTGGGGGGGGGCTATAAGGGGCTGGACCAACTCCTCGGCTAGATGGCAACAAGGGGAGCCAAAGTCATGCTTGCCAGATTATTCCCAGTGAAATGTGACCCTCAAAATATTTGAAGTTTTATGTAAGAAGCTACACTGGCCTTTCCACAGGGAATCTATGGGAATATCAGGTGTAGAAACTTTACAAGATCAGATGGTGGCAGAGGGAAAAGCTGAAGGTGCTGGAGTAACAATGGCAAACAGCACACTGCTCAGACAGATAATATCTGTGACTTTGAATGGGGGGGGGTGGTGTCATTAAAAGACCACATCCAGCAACCTGTACCCTCTTGAGGACGAGGAGTACAAGGTCTCCCTGTCCACACAAGAGTACTGCACTAGCAATCCACTGGATGCCATGAATTCGAGGAATTTCCTGGATCTATCAGAGTATGATTTGGGCACCAAGGAAAAAAAATGCAGTAGCAAGTACAGAGTACCTACTTGTAATTACATATATAGTGTTTATGTTCTGCCCTCTGTGCAGTAATTTCTTCAATCATCTGAGTCCCAGATAGCTTAAAACCAGCTGCTTTCATTCAGCTTTACAGTTCTCAAACCACACATCACGTAACCTGGGCAAGAAAACGTCAAACCATGTCCTTCAAAAAGTTTTTTTTCATATTGCCCTAAAATTCACACTACGAAAACCCAAGCACTTAGTGAACTTAATGACAGAAATTGTGGAAAAGTCATCAGTAATAGCTTTAAAAGTCAACCTGAGACAGCCAGCATCCACTTTACCTACCCTACAGCCCCCAAACGGGGAGCTTAATAAAATCCTGAGTAGTAACTAGGCACCAAGTGCACACGTAAGCTCTGCTCTACCCAGAAGGGAGGTTAATGAGCTTGTACACCAAACCCGAAGGCTTTCCATCACCATCAGCCACATTTTCGTGTTAATGCATCTTCCAATTTCAAGCCTACAGTATTTGACATCCCAGCTGCTTTTCCAGGGAGAACCACTCATCAGCAGCTGCCTCTTGCAGGAGAAGGACAGGGGCTGGGCCCTTTTGTGCAGTATCTTTACATCACGGTCACTTAACGCATCTAGGAAATCAACCTGAAAGGGCTGAAAAAAAAGGGAGATGCTGGCAAAGTTCTGGAGAAGGCCAGCCTCTCCCTTCACAGATTTGTGATTAACAGACAATTTTGGAAGGAAGCAGAGAACAGGAGAGGTAAACCAGCCAAGATCACCCCAAGGGTTAGTGACAGGGAGCCAAAAATGCAACTTGGCTCACCAGACTCCACTGCAGTGTCCTCCCTGGTAGATTATATTGCCCATTACAGAGCCATGGTATGCTGGTCCTCTCCTCTGTTTGCTTACCACAAATGAATTCAGGTCTTTTTGAGTTAAGGATGAGCAAAAGTGGAGTGTATGGATGGAGGGAGAAGAAGCTGCAATTTTTTAAATGTTTGGTTTGCTTGTTTGTCTATGTCCCAGAGATTTTTGCTAAAAAAGCAACTCGTTGATCTCTTTGTGTACTTTTCTTGGAAGTTAAATTATATTTTTAAGTGGAGTACAAGTTTTTAAGGAAAGGTATGAAAAACAGAAATGTTTTTTGCAGCTCACTGCACTTCTGACTTTCCCTGTTTGTTCCAAAGAACCGTAGAAAACCTCTGGAGAATTACAACAGTATTCATAAAGGATATCCTCTTCGGAAGACATGCAAGACTGATTATTCCTTTCCATGTTCTATTTGTCAGCACGGTAGGCAAGAAGAATTGCACCTCAGAAAAGCAGTAGACCCTCACAAGAATTCAACTCTAAGTTAGAGAATTATCTTCTTGCGTGGATGCAAAAGAGGCATCACAAAGGGAAGCTTCTCATCAAGCTCCATTACAAGGATCAGCATGATCAGAGCTCTAAATCCCAACTCTGGAGACTCCTAACAACCTCACTACATACCCTTTAGTTATCCTGGAAAGTCACTTATGATGCTGCAGGACTAGAGCACCAAATCATTACTCCTTCAACACAGCAATATAAAGGTTCTTTGTATTTTTGTCCAATCATTTGCTTTTAAATACTTTCTTAACAGACAGATTTAAAAATCCAAACTGTACCATAATCTACACAGAACATCAAAACTAACAAGATAGCACTGAATAAAGAACTGAAAGTAGGTGTTTGATTCTAATGAGTAGAACAAGTCAAATGGCTTAATCCAAGTGAGAATCCCTAACCAATCATCTCAGCTGAGACTATGCTCATGTGCCAAACTAGTCTTTGACAGCGGTACCTTCTATAGTGCAGAAAGAGTATTACTGTCAATTTACTTTATGAAATTATTCAAATCATTAAAGAAATTCAATGGGAGGTGACAAAACAGGCAAGGGAGTTTCGTTCTTCTGAATTCTGAGCTGAAAAGAAGGGGTAGGAAAATGAGATCTAAGGAGAATGGGCAACTCTACTACCTCATTAGCTCAGATAATACTTCCTTCAATTCCTAAAGGAATTTGAACTGGGGAAACAAAACAAACACCCAAACTACCTCAGGTAGTTGCACCAATACAAAGAAAGGTGGCCCTCCACTTGCATATTTTTAACTGAATTTTTATTTCCATCCATGTAAAATTTGACAAAGATTATTTAAAAAGGTAGTTCTCTGAATCCCCAGCGGGGTGTCACCATGAGCACTTGAACTTGGACATCTACGGGTAGCATTCACATGCGAGCAGAGTGTGCAAGCTCCCGGGAGAGTCCAAGCCAGGTTAAACAGCAGAGTTGTGGGAGCAACTCGTCCAAGCAGCCAGAAGGTATCTGCTTCAGGGTCTGCTGAATCACTGCCCAGACCTGACTGTGCAAGTTAACTGCATCTCCAGTGACCGTGATGGCAGTTTTTAAATGCCTACGCTGTGTACTCACACTCACACAGAGATGCCCAAGTTCAGGTGTTCGTGTTCTGCCTCCAGAAAATAAAGAATGCAATGGTTACTACTTTGTCATGCACAACAATCAATCCCTGTAGATCACATTATTGAACTAAACCAAGTATTTATAGTGACTGGGCTACCAAAATGGAATGATAGATTCAGCCTGAAAGAAATACTAACAGCAAGTCAATCATTGAGAACACACTTTCCTTCAGGAAATCACGAGAATTAGACAGTCTGATTAAAACCCATTATTTAAATGAAAGTTTCCTACTCACTGATTCAAATCACTTCATGACACCAAGATTTTGTTATTTTTCAAGGTAAATTTGGCTCCCTGATGAACCGTTTCACAGATTGCTCTGGCTGCTGACTTAAACTCTCCACAGCGAGATACACGTTCTCATGGCCCCAGGAAAAAAGAAACATCACCTCGAGCACCAAAGCCAGAGGCAGCAGTGGAAAGGAATTCACTGACCCACACGGATCTGTCCCTGCCTCTCCAGACTGCAGAATTTTAACAGGTTTATTTGTATATGCAAACACACGCACAGAGAAGCGACCTTTGGTTTTGCTTGGCTTAAAGCCTGGTGAGCTTTTAAAAAGAGACGGGAAAATTACGTTAAGAAATACGCAGTTGATCTTCAGAGAAATTAAAATCCCCAGCTCCCCCTGGTCCCCAGGTCCAAGTATTTGCTTAAAGCTCTACGCAAAACCAAGAGAGGAATCTCCTCATTTCCCCAGTCCTCTGCAGCCAAGTGCTGGGCAAATCTCGCCAGGGACACAGCTAAGAGCCACGTGAACGTGTGTCAGTGAAATCCCCCTTCCAGGAAGCACCGCACCTTGCCGTATCACACCGAACAAGTTTTGAAGAAATAAAATGAGCTTTGGGGGCTTCATTTATTTCATAGTGGGGAAAACCCAGCAGTTTGGTGCCACAAACAAAGGGACAGACCTTTGCTACAGCAGTTACTGAAAAAGAAGCCAAGGCTGTTAACTTGACAATCGCCTCCTGCAAAGGGCTGCACCCATCTGCACAGAGCAACTGTTACCAAGTCTTCCTTGCCTTCTGCTTTTAAACAGAGCTCACGGAATTTTGAAACCCTGGCTGATGCAGCAGCATATGTGAAGTCAATCTGAGGACAGCACATGTGCTCATATATCAACATCAATCTGTTTTCTCCCCCTGAGTTTTTAGTAAATGGATTTCACACAGCAGCACACTTGGAAAACTAAAAAAAGGTAAAAAAATAAACCTGCCCCCACTCTGCTGTGCATTGAGTGCTGTACTTGGACTACACCAGCACCTCTGCCACCCGTGGGCTGCAATATGAACACTGTGCACTTCACAACGTTCCAGCCTTATCAAACAGCCTAAGGACAACTCCATCACATGGAACAGTAACTTCAGAAGAAACAGGCAGGGCCTATAAATACATTAGAGAAAAAAAAAAAAAAGTCAAAAGCTGTTTTCTGGGTGTTTCTCAAATGTGGGGCAGTCACAAAGCCACAGAGAAGCAGTCCTTTCAGATAGCTGCTCCCTCAACCACAGACCAGGTTCTTCTGCTTCATTTTGAGATGAAGTCAAATGTCTGCCAACAGCACCACGTCAAAGATGGGAATGATTCAACTCACTGCAGGTTCACAGACAAAGGAGGATCTGGTCTAGATAAAAAAAGGCTTTTCTTCAAAACACATTTATTTTTTATCCCCTAAATAGACAGGAAATTGTGAGCAAGGAACCTCAAGGATGTCTTTTCTAAGATTACCGCATTTGAAAGCTGTCCTCTAGTAGAGATCCCCATTTTAAGCACATGCTTTGCATAACTGAAATAAAACCCACGACCTTGATAAGAAGCAAAATATTCCTCGCAAAACATTTACTCTTCTTCTTGCTATGTAAAATCTGTCTGTTCTTCCTAAATGAAGGACACCAAACCCACATTACTTGAAAAAATGTCACACCGGATTTAATCAGAGGAGGATGTTTTAACAACAAGCTAAGCACTGACCTTATGTTTCTGAAGCCGTGGGCTTCCAAGAACAGAGAATCTTCTCTTCTGCACCACGTGCTGCCTCGGCTATGTGGGCTTTTAACCAGCACTCCCCCTCCAGTGCCAGGACAGAGAAAAGACACTGCTGCAGCTCCACCAGCTCTCCATGTGTTCCAAGAGGACAGTTCAGAATGACCAGCCAGATGTGCATGTGAGCCTGTGGTTCACCATGTCAGCCATGGCCCTAGGACCCTGGGGAGGCCACGACATACCCCTGGTACTGCCATGACTTCTGACAGTCAGCTTAAGAATGAAGCTGTCATTGACCGCAGGAGAAATGTACCTACAGCAACATCAAGTTCAGCTTCAAATGAACTTGGCTAGAGCTAAAGGCTTCAATGGCCCAACCAGGAGACCCACATGAAGTTGATCTGGTATAAGCCAGAAAACCAAATGCACCTTCAGCCCATGCATGCCTAAGAACACCTTTGGCACACTGCAGGAAGACTCCTCTTTTTTTCCTTGAAGACTTTCCCCCACCAGAAGGGATTGCAGGGATAATTACAACAAAGGAAAAAGGAGGGAAAAAGTCAAGCCCATAACTGCACCCCAGAAATGACTGCCCAGCACCACATGCAGGTCTTGGAAAACCAGGGACTGCTCTGACTCTGCGTGCCAGAAAAATCACTGTAAATGAAGTCTGGTCTTCCCAGGAGTTCTGAAAGAGGACTTGCCATCCCTGTTTTCTCACTCTTTATGGAATAGACACATCCTAGGTTCAAATGTCATGTTTTGGTTTTGTTTTTTTTAAGAAACAACACAGTTCTCAGGGCAGAACCTGAAGCAGGTTGATAACCCTCTTAGATAAGCACACAAACAAGTATGCCTGCTGGCTTACTCCTGGGATGCTTCCCAAGTTTGGCAATACTAGTGTTGGGAGCTGGTCTCCAAAATACCATTTATCAAACAAAGTGTTGCTTGCCTTCTACTAAACCACCCTTGCCAACAGGCAGGGTTTTAGATACCCGCACAGAATTGCTGTCTCCTCCTTGTTCCTCCCACAGATTAACCCAAGAGAGACCACAAGTCCCTCCTGAGACTCTCAGTAGGTGCACTAAGTCTCTGATTTTTCCCTGAAGGCATACATGCTGATGTCCACAGCAGATGGATCACCTGCAGAATCCACGTTTATGATGGAAAGAAAGGCAGGAGCTGCCATCACCCGTCTTTGTGCAGATCTCTCTAGAGGATATTCTTTCACAAATACCACCAGTTCTACATCACGGACATCTGACAGTACACCAAATACCACCTAAGGCTGTCCTACATCCACACAATGGTCTCAAACTCTCTTAAAACTTGTACCTAGGGCCCCTGCTCTTACAACCTGAAGCTTTGGTGCTAGCAGTGCCCAAATGATCAACACTTTTCAGAAACAAGTCATTGACAGCCGTTCCATGTCCAAATAAAAGCTGACAGGGCAAAACCCTTCTGTCTTTCTACTTCTTACAAGCACTGAGTTAAAATGCTTGCAAGAAAGCACAACGTCACCACCACTTCCCAACACTTCAGACAAGTACAGGCAGCAAGTGAAACTGCTTGCAATAAATACCATAAAAGCCTGACCTGCATAGACCTACAGTGAAAAAAAAGATGTAAAATCACTAAAGATAATCAAAGGCAAGGCCTGTGACTACACATGCTGTGATCTCAGACCTCAACAGCTGCCATTTTTACATGCACAAAACAGTTCATAAATGATTTTCTTGTCAAAAAGGACTTAAAACAAAAATACTGCTTGCGGTGAAAACCAGAAGGAGATTTAAATGCTTGTAAAAAGCTGCATTTGCTAATACACATTTCACAAGTGGTAAAACAGGTCATTAAAATGCAACATGCATTAATGCTAGTGAAAAGCAAAAACGTCCTGATTTTTGTGCCAGTGACTCAATCAAAAGAGAAAGCGATGATGGTAAGCACAACTCTGGAGTGAAGTCATTGAGCAGGTGACTTGATTTCTGCAGTTGCTCAGACTCTTACCACTGACGGCCCTGTGAAGAGAGGGAACCCCAATGCTGAGAGCTTCCAAAGCTCTCCCCTTGAGATTCCATTTCCAGGTGAAACCTTGGAGCAAATCAAAATAATTAGTTCCAAGTAAGCCAAGATTAAATACTGTACTCCTCAAGTTCCACAGGTAAAATTAAATATAAATGCCTTTTCTGGTCAGTCAGCCCCACAAACCAGAAGTAGCTGTAAAACAGCTGTTACTGAGGGTTCAAAACTGCAGAGCCAATGTAAGCGTGTATGAATGGAATGTTCAGACATTTGTTAGGTGAAGGGCTACAAATCATTGCTCCAATCTCTAAACACACAATCCCTCTTCTCTCCCAGAAAGCAATCTTATCTATAACTCCCTACATGTGCACATTAATATTACTTCATCTTTTGATAGTCCCTTCTGCCTTCAAATCCCTTCCATTTGATTAAAGTAGCTGCATTCCTTTTTGACAACAGGAATGAACAGGTTTTTCCCTAAAGCCTATACACCTTCCATTTCTCTGCCCTGCTCACTTCTGTGCCAAATTCCTTGGCAAAAATGGCTATAAACAGAGGAACTTTGATCAATAGGGTTTTAGCCATTCGAAGTATGCAATAACCGCTGCGGAATGATGAAACGAATGCCCTGGGATTTTTCCAGTTTTAAACAAGTACACAATTATCTTAACAATTGACAAAACTATGAGATTAGTCACATGATGGTATTGAAACGAGTCAAGTCACAAATCTTAGATTAGCTGTAGATGTAAAGAAGGTGAACTCACCACTCTCCCAAACCCAATGTAACTTCCAGCTGCACTGCAGAGGTATCTGTGGTCTTCCAAAGCATTCAGAATTAGAGAGAGAGATAAGTCCCCTATAAAGGAAGGTGTGTTTCTGGTGCAGTAAGGTGGTTTTGGAAAAACTAGGAATTGGATCCACCAGATTATTTTTTACTGTGAAGAATCTATATGCCCTTCTCCGGAAAGGCAAAGAAAAAACCCACGCTTACTTAGTTTACAGGCATTCTAGCCATTTTCAGAAAAGGAAGGGAAAGAGAACATATCCACAGCTTCCCAAACGCTGCCAAGTTTCAGTTATGAGCCTACAGCTCCAACTGTTATGAAATATGGGATATCCTGGAAGCCAACGCTTTCCATGGATGGTACCGCCTGCGAGCTCTGAACAGCCTCCGAGTCCTTCCCAGGACATGGCTTCTTGGGACAGAATGAACAGTCTGCTAAAATCTGTTTTGCTCTAGTGACTGAAGAATGACATGATGCAAACGCTGGGTAACACTCTTTGTTAGCAAACCTTACCCAGTTGCTGGTTTTTTCAGCTTCTTAATATTTAATCCTCTAATAATTAAGAAGCATCTTTCACTCCATAGGGGTGAAAACCACTTTGCATTCTGCAGGCATAGATTTCAGTCAAAAATCCACATGTATTACCACTTCAACTCAGAAAAAAAGAGCCTGTTTGGAGATTGGAAATGAAAACTAAATGCAAAGGAGATGTTTGCTGGAGCAGCACAAAGACACTCTAGCCAAAAGGGTCAGCAGTGTGGCAGCGACCATAACCACCAGCTCTTGCTGGATAGCTTCCACCTCAGACAGAGTCAGCGCATGACCAGGACCTCCCAGCAACAGGTGGGATGAAGCCTGGCTCACTGGTGCTGCGGGGAGAAGGTCAGCAGCTGCATCACCACTCCCGAGAGGAACCGGGAGCTGCTCATCGCCCTAACTTTGTCCAACTCCAGAAAGATCCCAGCTCCCAGCTCTCTCCTTTTTACAACCCCTTTTTCACAACAACACGGAGAAGCTTGGAAAACACTTCATGTTCAGTTCAGTTACAGCTCAGCTGGCATTAAGGCAAGGAAAATTAATAGGTAAAATGAGAAATCTCCTCGTAAGTAATGCTGGGAGAAGAAAGCCCTTTTACATTATTACTCTGCTTCCAAAGGGAGAGCAGGGCGAGCTTTATAGAGTATGCTGGCAGCTTTCCAGCCAAGAGAGCCCTGCTCATCCTCCCAGGATCAGTTGACAGTAAACTCCAGTGAGGGGGGAAAGTTCTCAGCAGAGCCCCGCTTCTGGAAACCTGCACAACTCTGGGCTCATTCGGGGTGGTGGGCAGGAGGCAGGGAAGTGACAGGCAAGCGCCGGTCCCATTTGTGCTCCACTTCTCCTGCTTGCCACATAAGAAACTCCTCCTTGGTTCTAAAACCTGGTGGTCGTGACAAAGTGAGCTAAGGAAAAGGCGAAAGGCTGGTGAGAATCTGTATCAGAAATAGTCCTCTGGCAATGCTGGGCTGCTTGCATCATCCATTCCAGCACGGCCGAGCAGCCAAACGCGCTCCCTGAAATCCAGCCCGCTCCCAGGTTTCCCCACGTAGACAGAGCAGCTCCAGTTCAGCCATCTATTTATATCAGCAAGCTGCAGAGCCCTTCAGCAGATGCTCGGCTTTAAATATGGATTTAAACCTTCCTGCAAACAGCCGGGCTAAATATATGCTTTAGGTTATATTTGTTCCTCGGTGCTGTCCTGAATGACAGCTCTCCTTCTGCCCACATTGCTCCGATGGGTGCTGACAGGGGACATGCTGGCACCCCCCATGCCAACGAAGTCTCTCCAATCGTTACGACAAAGCACAACCAAAGGCCCAGAGAAGGTGACACTGGGACGTTAGCCCTCTTTCCATAAAAACCACTCACATTTAACCCAAAATGTGGTTTTGTCGGCAGCTGGAAGCTTCCTTATTGCCAAAGCAGTAAGGAACCCACAAGACAGAGAGCAACTTCATTTTGAAGGCAAACAATTAATTAAAGAAATACATTTTACATACACGTGTGTCTATTTTAAGTAGACCAGGTAAAAGAACTGGAAATCCTCCCTTTCCAACAGGGAATAAAAGTCACCCTGACAGAGATGGAATTAGAAGTTCAGAGCATAAGCCTGATGCCTGAACTATACTGCAGACAAAATTTAACTCTAAAAAATTTAAATGGACATATTCTGTGGTTACAAAGCTGTTCCTTCCACCTTCAATTAGCAAATGTGATTCTACAAGCTGTAAGAGCCATTTATCTGAATGAGTCCATCCCCAAATAATCCCCAGTTCTTGACGCAGACGTGAAACAACTGGTGTGGATGGCACTGCTTTTCTGCCATGAGGAATGCGGAGTATGTTTCAGACCAGCTTTAATGCGGAGCCTAGACTAATCCCTGCAGAAAGCCTTAGCTAGACTGTGCCAAAGGAACAATTGTTGCCACTAAATACGTTTGTGCTGTTTGGTGGTGAGCGTTTTCTTTCTGCAGCATGAGCTCTTATTCCCACGCTGAAATGCATGCTGGAACAAAGTCACTTGACTACGTTCCCTTTTTCCTATAGACTCATCCTTCTGAAGTTTCCCATCCTAGACAATTTACATAGGAACAGGCTGGAACAAGAAAACCATGATATACAAAGTAGGCAGAACAAGTCCCAGACAGATAAAGGGAAACCCAAATAAGAGTGAGTCCAACAAAACAGGGTCAGACATGTTCTCTAGGAATACCCAAAGTGTGGGGAAGAGTCAGTGCCCAGCTGAACAGCCAAGTCAGCACTCTGCCTGCAAGCAAGGAGCAGGAAGCAGACTCCCTCTTCCTGGCAGCGTCTGGGGTCTGACAGATCTCCAAGATACCACAGAAAGCTTTTAGAGGCCCAAGGACCAAACGGCCCAACTCGCACATCAAAATCCTCCAACCTCCACAAAACTCTCTCCTGGCCTTGAAGTTCCTGTTGCCTCCACGGACTTGAAACCGTGTGGTTTTGTGCAGCTTCTATACACACATCCCCTCATCGGGAGCAGATCTACCCCATCCAACTAACTGCCCTGCAGATGGCTCCCAAAAATTTGTGGATGTATCATCTGCCACCATCACACAGCCAGTCCCACCATCACGCACAGAGCACAGTAAGAGTGAAGAGTCTGGCTCTGAAGTACCATGGGTGCCACAGGACAGGGTGCCATCACCTCACACATGGCATTCAGCCCGCTGAGCCTGAATTAAGGTGCAACATCACCTACAGCACTGCCCATCCGGAGCTCTTCAAGCCCATCTTTACTTCACTCAGGGAATTCACAGAGGCCCATCACCCTCGGCTCTTGTACTATTTGTGGAGAGAGACTCACTCATCTAAACTGCAGGCCACGGCAAAACCTTCACTTAGCTTCTGCCTGTGTGACACCTACCTCTGCCCAGACTTGGTGCAGGACACTTGGTAACTGTCTTGATATCTAAATCTTCTGTTTTCAATACAGCTTTTCTGACCTCTCCTCATGAAAAGCCAAGCCTGCAAATCTTCACTGCCTACAGAGAACTCTTCCAGATTGCTCGTTCCTGCGAGTGGTGTTACTTAGCGTTGTGTCCTTCTTTTTTCCTGACTGATGAGTCACATCGTAAGAGCTACTCATCAATTTTAGAAACAAAAATAAAAACATCCTCCCGAACCCACAATGCTGTCAGTGCTCTACAGCCAAGGACCAAATCATCGCCGAGGAAGCGAAAGCACAGACTGAACGGCCGCAGCCTCCTGCTGCCGGTTCCAGGTTCCCCTAGCAGAAGCACAAGTCCAAAACAAGGACACGTGCTTCACCTAGCAAAAAAACCCAACCTCTCACGTAGCTTTAACGCAAAGGAGCCAAGTTATTAATCAGAGACTGAAATTCAAGCCTAGCAAATCACATAGTTATGAAACCGCTCTTGGAGCATGAACACAACCAAGAGTAACTGATGGAGGTCTTGGCAGATCAGGATGCTCAAAATACCTCTCCTCTAATGCCCAGCCACGCAATCCACTGGGTATTACATAGCCATAGCTCAGAGCTAAATCAAACACCCCATCTCAGTTGGGTGAACTCAGTTCCCACTACTATATTTAAATATCAAGGTGTCCAGTTGGAAGCGAGATTTGAATGCGAGCCCAATACCACATTCGGGTTGAGACTAGTCCATTTATCTGTTTCTTTCCAAACAGAAGGCAAGGCTCTGCTGATTTACACACACTTTTATTTCCACCTAACTGCTGAGGTCTACACTACTCTGCCCGTGAGTATACAAACCATGAGGCAAAAGGCACCAAAAGGGATGGGCCTTTTTATAGACAGAAATCTGGCGAGACAAGTGCAAACACATCTATGAAGAATTGCTTACGTTTCAGTTAACATCTGTTCTCCTCTTCAGCTTTCAGATGACTAAGTTTTCGTTTCAGATACAATACAGATTTGCATCCAGGAATATACCATTTCTCTGGGAAATGGCTGACACTAACAAAGGAGAAAGGAAATACTTTTCAGTGATTCATGTGCCTGGGCTGAGGCCTTTTCCACCCTATCTTGTTTATGACATTGAAATTTCAGTGTCGTTTGACTTCCATTTCCTTTGGTGCTGGTTCTTTGGCTTTCAGTCCTTCAGGTCACAGGTGAAATAGTTCATTTTGGCTTATCAGAAAGTCAAAGAGATAAAAAACTAAGAAAAGATAAAAGAAAGGCAGTCCTTCTCTCTCGATAAGTTGTTTTTTCTTGGAGGCATGAACACATTCACAACACAGTGTCCGCTCCAACACAACACAAATTCCAAAGCAAGTTCACCACCCCTAAAGCAACCTGGACCCAGCCCACAGCTGCAGAAGACTCAGCCTGAAGAGAAGTCTTTCCTCAAAAGCATTTGTAAGGGTAGAAATATGCTTGGTTTTGGTGAATGATGACACGAATGTGTTTATTTTAGGGTTCACGCTTATGCAGGCTAGAGCTCCAGCAAAGCACACACCAGAGCGATATGCTGGAAGGAGGCAGAAGGACCTCTGCTATCTGCAGGTTTATTCTGTAGGTGATTAATTTATTTTTGCTTTTTATTAAACACTTCCATTTTGCCATACCAAGCTACGAGCATCTGAGTAAAACAGGTTTTTTGGCCTTGAGACCTCTGGTTTGCCCTCCATACATTTTGTAATCATCTAATTCCCTAACAGCTTCCTTGTGCAATCAAAAGTATCTTCACTAGATTTGTGCCAGCCCGACCCAGAGGAGAAGGCATTAGGGAGAGGAGAGCAGCACTGCAGTTCTGCAGCCAGCCCCACACCACTCCCCACGAATCCTAAAACCTCTATTGATCCCACTCATTAGATCAGCAGCATCTGCTGCCAACCAGAGAGCAGCCATCTGTGCACTCATTTCCCAAAGCCACAATCCCAGCTACAGGAGGAGGTTAGTAGGTCATGGGCATAATTCTCTGCAGTTACTGGGATGAATGGAGCCTTGGGAAGCACTCGCAGAACCTCTCTTTTCCCTATCCCTACCCGCTAACACTTCCTTTGACAGCTGACCTCAGCTGCAACCTACATTTCAGTACCTCCTGCCCTCCTCCTGGTGCAGAAGAAAGAAGTGATAGGCAGATCTACAACAGCTCTGCTGATGGATAAGCAGATTTCAGAGACTGGAAAGAAAAATAATTAAAAAAAAAAAAAAAAAGGACATCAGCTTCAAGAATAACTAGACTAAGGATCAACATTTTAAGAGGTCCCAATAGGAACAGTTCAATGCGATTCACCAGAGCCAACAGAAATTATAAAGTAGGGCTTAGAGAAGGAAATCCATATGTTGGTTATATTTACATTAGAGGATTTTTCAGAGCCTACATCAAGACTTCCTAAGAATGAAGCAATGATATACAGTTGTCACAGGGAACAAGATCTTTCCAGCTCAGAGCTCTGTCCCCACTGCACTCTGTAGTTCAGACTCCAAGATTGCCACGTGTCTCCCTCCACCGCAGCCTTCAGTACCTACAGTCATTGTAACCCGCTTCTTTCTGGAAGTCTCTCTGGAAACCAAGCTAAGTGGAGAACTTCTTACTTGCCTGATTGACTCCTGGGCCAGCCAGTCAGTCTGTCTGGGGCCATAATGACTGATGGGTGACAGCAGAGAACACCTAACACACAACGCAGATTGAGCCTCATCTGAACAAAGCCACGATTTCTAGTAAAACATGAGTCAGAAAAGCCACTGTATGGACCACCAGGTCTGAAATCTAAGGGCAATGCTGAAATCCCTACCAGGCTTCGTGGACAGGTCCCGTGTGTACACTTTGAAGCGCTTCAAACTCCTGTTTACATGCACACAGAGAAAAACCCAGAGCTCTGGGATGGCTTGTTCCCACACCGTCCAATGGATTTGTGTGCAGTTTAATCCAAAAAAAGGGTGGCTTTACAGTACGAACCATCGCCTACACAATTCAGTCCTTCTCAGCTATAGAAGAAAGATCCCTGGCTGAAACACAAAATGCTTCTGAACTAGACTTTTTTTTTTTCTCTTTTTTTTTTTTTACATGGTAAATTCCTTAGACTTTTCTGTCCCTTAGCAGTTTCACGTGAATGCAGAGAACAGAATTAGGCACTGAATTAAGGTGGCTTAGGTAATTACAGCGGCACATGCTATCAGTTCAAGACAGAAGATTAGCACAGAGAGCTTCCAGTTAAAAAAGGTCTTCCCCATACTGTGAAAGGAACTGGACTCTTTTTTCTCGCTTTATCTGAAACCCAAGCAGTGTACCATGTCAAAGGGGGGCCACAGACACCCCAGAAAAACTTCTCAGAGGCATTTTTCCTGGTACTTAAAAACTGGAGAAGTGTCAAGATGAAGCTGAAGAACTCCTTTAAATCTACCAAGCAGACCTGTGCACCCTGTGGCTTTAAACCCAGTGTCAAGCTGGTAATGAATAAAGGTGGCCAGCTGAACAACACTACTTTTGTAATTGTACTTCATATTCAAATTCATTTTTTTATTTCAAGGTCAAGAATTTTGATCAGTTCAAGTTGACAAGAATCTAAGTGGAATTGCTCAACAGCTCTACCATCTGTATTGGTGCTATCACCATGGCAATTTTTGTAGTTTGTATTTTCATGATGAAGACAGCAGAGTCAGGTTTTTAAAAATACCTGAGGACATGACACAGTGCCTTTAAATGCACTGCCTCCCAAAATGATCCTCCTGAAATGCACATTATCATTTCTCTGAGAAGCAAAGGATCACATTCATTCCCCTCTTCCACTGTGGTGGCTGCTGCTTCCAGACACATCCTGAAATCTCTTAAAGCAGAATTCAGATCTGAACCATTTTATCCTGGCCTCTACAAGGATGGAAAACTCTCTCCTGTATATTCATGTTATTCCAGGCTCAGATATCTGTGATGGTTTCACATAGGCACATTGAAGAACGTGGTGCCCAGACCCCTGTGCTCACAGCAGCCTGCACAGTGCCCTCAGCACCTTGACTGCTTGCAATGCTCAGGACAGGACAAAGCCAAATGGACAGAGCTGGAGATCAAAAGCCCTTTGTCCTCAGACCCCACTACCAAGTGGAAAAGGACGAATCCTCTGCACCAGAAGCACTCAGTATTTGCCTTAAAACCCAGCAGTGCCAGGAAAGGTCACTTCATGTGTGTGGGAGTCTCACAGCACACCCACTGAGGGAGGAAAGTTCAGCCCTATCTTTTATCACACCTACCCAAAACCTGGACTTTGCAAGAGAATTTAATAAAAACAAACTCATCTCCTTTCCCAGCTGTCCCAGGCAAGGAATGAAAATTTGGCAAAGATAAGAGAGCTTCAGTCCATGTCAGAATGAGGTATTGAAAATGTACTTCAATAATTATTCTAAAACATATACTGCACAGCAAAGGCAAGCCAGGAGCACCGGGCAGGTTAGCACCCATCTGGGCTGCCACATTTCAGCCATGCATTTACCTAAGTAATTGGTAAGGGAAGTGCAAAGTGTTTTCAACAAAGCCAAGCACTCAGAAGAAGCCGTTCTGTGATCGGCATATGCACAAGCCTAGGTGAAAAAGAAAAAAAAAACCCAACCCTTCAGCCAAAAAGTGTTGCAAAGAAAGCAAGTTTTTTTAATTAGCAGTCTGAGAAATGCCCTGTCCTGTTGCCAAGACAAAGAAGAAAGCCTAGGGTGACAGTTCACACTTAGACCCAACCTTAGAATACCACACGCCTTCATCCCACCCAAGTGCTTCAGTGGGAGCTGTGAACCTTTGCAGAACGGAGCCACAGGAACTAGAGAAGTACCATCCAGACCAGCTCACACTGACAAGAGTTGAAGGAAGGGTGAAAGAAAGGGTTTTACCTGCTGCTTCAAGTACCTATGTGTGTCTCTTCTCTGTCACTTCCCCACCTAGAGGAAATCCTCCTAACTGCCAGCCAACTGCATTTTCAAGTAACCTCTCCTGACACCAACTCTCATCTTTCCTCTGGGTCTTCTGAGGTCATAGCCTCTTCCCCAAACCCACCCATAAACCCCAAAGTATCCATCCTGAAACCTAACACAACTCCGGGTTTGGATCCCCTGCAGTGAAAGGCGAGAGACCTTCCTGACCTCACAAAATGAGGCAATCTGCCAGGGATGAGAAGGCTACTGCTTTAGAAGAGCCTAACCCACTAGAAGGTGGTCCCTAAGCAAATATTCAGGGCCAGGATGCAGTCAGCTTTACCCTCGGTAGGCAGATCTCCAGCCCAGGTAACAAGCGGTCTCTCCTTGTGGTAGGCAACCTCTCCTTTGCAGGGTGAGAGCAGATGGGAGGGCTGGTGACCTCCTCACCTGCATGTTTCCCAGAGCCTGCCTGCCCTTGAGCACCCTTCCCGTGCCCTTTCTCAGTTGCTCACCCCCACGGTCATGCCAAGGGCAGGTTTGCAAATGAAGCAGTGATTATTTCTGTGTTTACCCCTGCAGTTGCACTGCGTGTGACCTAAACACGTGTGACCTGCAGCATCGGAGACTGGAGGGCAGAAAAAGGCATGTTTCAACTGACTCCATCACCTCGAACCTCCACTAGCCTGCTGTGCGGTTCCTGAAGACCAAAACACCAAAGATTGCCTTACATCTATGGGAAAGTCTTCCCTGGCTATCTACCTGATGTAAAATATTAAAGTAAAAAAATTAAGCTATTTGGCCATCACAGAAACTGCAGAATCACAGTGGTTGGAAGGGATCTCTGGAGATCACCTTGTCCAACTCCGCTGCTCCAGCAGGGTCACCCAGAGCAAGGTGCCCAGGGTGGTGTCCAGGTAGGTTTGGAATCTCTCCAGAGAAGGAGACTCCACAACCTCTCCAGGCAGTGTCTTCCAGTGCTCTGTCATCCTCAAAGTGAGGAATTTTTTCCTTGTTATCCTGCCTGGTATTTGTCAAAGGCTCTCGACACTGGTCTGCCGTTGCTCTAACTGCAGTGAGCTGAAGCTAAAATCTTTTGGAAACCTGCACCCCATGTCTTCAAGAGCCAGGAAAAAAATTGGATTGCTGAAAAATCCAACAGCACTAATAGAAGGAGGACTCCTGGCACACCCTTGGCTTGTCTGCATCTGCTCTGCTAAGTAGGAACATTTATTTCAATCCTGTAGCTGTCTCTCGCTATATATAGCTGCTAACTTAATGAACTTTCAGGGTAGACACCAAGCCTGAGCCTTCCTAAACTGATGTTTAAATATCCTTGTTGAATTAATTTGATCTCATTATGGATGGACTAGTAACTTCGACTCCTCACTGGGAATCAGTTGGGACTGTCTCCATAATACAGGATCTCTTCTCAAGCTGAGGAGACTTAAAAGAAATTCACTTCATAGTAAATAACATGGCACATCAAGAGGTAGGAAGAATGTTTAAGAACAGCCAGAGAGACCACAAATACATTATTTAGGAGGCATACAATTAAATAACCACCTAACACTCAACTTTAAGTCAAATTGCAGCAATTTTGAGCGTGTACTATTTTGACAGGCAGCAGGTATCTGGTGATACCTGGCTGGTGCCATCCAGGGGTAGTGCACTCAACAGACAGATGTTAGTGTAAACTATTTATACACACACAGAGAGCACCACTCTCTTATTGAGGCACTAAGACCCGCTAGAAGACCTGAAGAAGCTGAAAGGACCATAAAAGTTATTTGTTATAGAAGAAGCAAGCCGAAATGTAAATAAAAAGGATACTAGTGCCATCAACTTCTGGGTGTCCCACACTAACCAGAAGCTACAGACAAACTGTCGTACTTGGATTAAAACCAAAAAAGCCTCCACTTATTCAAACCAGCGTGGTGAATTTGTGCTACAAAATCTTCTTCAAGACATCCTTCACCACAACATCTTCAATACCATTAAGCACCTCACTAAACCAAGCACTGATTAACCAGTTTCCAAAAACAAAATGTGGTGCCAGCTGATATTGTGGGGTCTGTCAGGCTCAGACAAGCTATTAGATTTGTATTCCTTCTCCACAGCAAACATACCTAAACACAGGCATCCAGCAGCAAGTCTTAGCACACACACCCAAAGCTGAGAGCAACCTCCAAAGCAAGCCCGATTCTCTGGACATTCAGCTTTCCTAGCCCCAGGTTACAAAGAACTTACTTTTGAGAGAAGGCTGAATTTTGGATTGGAATTGTTATAAGCTGCACATTAACCTGTAGTGAGGGATGGCACTTGGTCATCATCACAGCACGACACAGCGGTTGCCTACATGGCAAATCTGATCCATCCAGCCCAAACCTCACCTCTGCAGCCGAGCTGCAGCTAACAGCGCGAGATGAAAGACAGTCTCCACTCACAGTCACTGACATCTCCTTTCAGGTTTCCCAAAATTTAGACTCTGCAGTTCTATTTATCTACCCATCCACATTTTAACTGCTGCCCAAAATCAAGTTTTAGTCTCTTCACAGACAACAGCACCAAGAAAATTCTGTTACAACATGCAGCTTAGTAGTTTCACAGGCCCCTCTTCATTGCTCCATGCTTTTGGGTGCCAGTACCTTGCTGAATCCCCACTTCCAGTAAATTGTAAACACTGATCTTCTCCTCCCATTCATTTCTCTTAAGCATTACCCTGAGCACACAAATTAAGAGTAATGTCATGAGGCAGCTCCCTGTCCCATCATAGCAAATTCCTTCTTCATCCTATTTCCATGTAACACTGTTAAAAATGAAAGAAGTTCAAATCAGGCAACTGTGAAGACTTTGTGATTCAGAGGAGAAATACCTCAAGAATCATCTGATTATTTTGTGTAAAATGCCATAGTGCTTGAACAGAGGTGTAGTACTGGAAGTCGTTAGTTTGTAGCTTGCAATACTTGACTACGCATGAAATTCCCCCAGATATTTTGTAAAAGGGCAGGTATTTTCTATTTTAGGCTTCTTGCTCTCTGTTTGCTTGTAATCACCACCTTTCCCTATTAAAGGACTTTCACCCCAGCCACTGAACTCAGAGTCACTAATACAGAGAGTTTCCTACCTTTCAGAAACTACAGGCCACGCACAGGTCAACTTAACAAAATTAAGCATCTCCATTCTGTTACAGAATCACACATTTTTATAGAATCATTAAGGTTGGAAAAGACCTCCAAGATCAAGTCCAACCACCACCCAGTACTACCATGACCATTAAACCATGTCCCAAGTGCCACATCTACACATTTTTTGAACCCCTCTGGGGATGGTGACTCCACCACCTCCCTGGGCACCCTGGTCCAATGCCTCATCACTCTGTCCATGAAGAAATTCTTCCAAACATTCTACCTTTGTTTCTTTTGATGTGGTTATTGCTCACATCAGGCCACATCTGTACCTCATACTCCAGGCACTTCTGTTCTACACACAATATCAGTTTTGAAACAGAGAGATTTGTATCTTTGTTAACACGAACATTCTACACATGCAACACCAAATGTGATACATTTAAATTAAGTGTGCAAGCTTTATTTATCTTCTCCCTGCTTGTGTGACACCTACCTCTGCCCAAATTGGTGCAGGACACTTGGTAAATGCCTTGATATCTAAACCTCTGTTTTCAATGCAGCTTTTCTGACCTTTCTGCACAAAAAGCCAAAGACAACCCAAGCTCTGCACAAGAGCAGGCATCTCTGAAGGGTACCTCTTACTGCTGCGTACCTAAACACAGCGCCTGCACACTGCCTGCTACAACAGAGCATACTAAGAGACATGACTTCATTAGTTTTGAGCCAGAGAGATGAGCCAAATTAACCTGGAGGGCAATCAGACAATGAGAAGAAACTCCTTCCGAGATCAAGCAGAGATGCATTTCCTCATGGGAAAAATCTCTGCAAGTCTGGAGTAAAGAATGAGGAAGAGGGACATGGATTCAGATCACAGCCTGTCCTGAAGAAGAAACTTCAATTCTCCTTCCTTGTTCCTCTCGTCTCATCCCTTGCAAGTAACAGCAAACCACACCACCTGCTTCACACGGAGATAAGCCATCAGATGACCCGAGGAGGAAGAATCAGGCTTGACACACTACCTGAGCCAGCTGGCAAGCCTCCTGCAGCTTCCCACCATTAGCTCTCTTCTCTGTCCAGCTGAGTCTCTCCTTCACTCAACAAAGTCCAGTACTGTTGTTTTGGTTGGAAGAGACCATTCAGATCATTGCGCCCAACCATTCCCCCAGCACTGCCAGGTCACCACCAACACATGTCCCTCAGCACCACAACTCTATGGGCTTTGAAATCCCTCCATGGATGGGGACTCCATCACTGCCCTGGACAGCCTGAGGTAGGCCTGAGCAACACTCCTGGGGAAAACATTTTTCCTCATGTGCCACCTGAATCTCCCTTGGCACAATTCAAAGCCGTTTCCTCCCATGCTACTGCTTGTTACTTGGGACAAAAGACCCACAACTTTAATTAAATGACTATAATTAACCATAGTGAATCATGGGCTGATTGAATATGCCCAAAATACTAGTGAGTCAATACTCCCTCCATTAGCACTACAAAAATCACTCAGCCTTCCCTCTGAAAACCCCACTTTACCCATCTGACATCTCTCAATATGCTGTCCTTCTCCTGCAGTGTTCTCACAGCTGAAATCTCCATCTGTTTCCCAGTGTTTAGGTGTGTTTCAGGCAGGCAAGAAGCAAGTATTTAAAGCCCACTTATTAGTAATGCAGTAACATATCTTAATTTTTTTTCTACCTCAAAAATACTTGTGTGCCAGCCTCCTGGATGGTGCAGAATAACCACTGCTAAAAAGAACTGTTTCCTTCTTACTGGTCCTAGCTGGAGCCAGGGCCAGGCTAGTTGAAGGAAGTGTTTTTAGCAATCAGGTGCTTGGTCTGGAACACGGCTCTGTAGCAGTCTGTGTTTCAGATAGCACTGGTGTCAGCAGTCCTGGCTGTGAACTCCCATCTTCTCTTTAAGTGAGCTCAGAGACAGCCCCTGCAGGCCTGGAATATACCGAAAGGGCTATGCAAAGGGAACATCACCTTCAAGCCTCCTCCTGAGTCTATCAGAGCATAGTCCTGTCTGGATTTTGGAAGGAGGCATCTTTCCCAAGCAACAGTGTACTTAGGATAAAACATATCTGTACATGTTCAATTTCCCTAACCCTCTACAGATAGGAGAGATGAAGGTTGTTTATGAACCAGAGTTTGGCTTGTTTGGCTGAACTGAGCACAGATTAAAGTAAAAGCAGGATGGATATTTCCACACTGCACCAATTCCCAGATACAGGAGTGCAGCTAGACTGGTTTTGAACTGGAACAAAAGATTTATAGGGAAGGTTTGCATTTCTGGACCTGTTTACTCCCTTGTCTGTATCCACAGACATGTTTTGTCAGGTTTACTTGTTGTCGGACAAGCAGCTTGACCTGGTGAGTCAAAACCAGATTTGGTGAAAATCTAACTGCGCAGTTTTCACCAAAGAAGCTGAGAAATCATCTTTGGTTTAGGCTTCACTGTCCTTTGGGACAGACCAAGGACTAGAAGTGATGTATCAAACGGAAGCTGGCTTAACCTCTCTACTCAGTGAAAACAAAGCTCTCAGTATATGGAAACAAACAAGTACTTTCCTGAATTTATAGGAGCTATTTTAACAACTAGGTTATTAATGATTTTGCAAACTTTGCCTTGGTGTCCAGCACCTCTTTTTTTTTGTTTGTTTTGGTTTTTGTTTGTTTGTTTGTTTGTTTTTGTTTTTCTGTTTTTTGTTCCTTCTCTTCTGACATTGTGGAAACACCGTGTACCCCACCTGCAAGCCCCTGCAGAGCTGGGCTAGCTCCAGGAGATGCAGTCCCTTTACAACCACCCACCCCTGTGAAATGACCTCAAGCATGTTAGACTAACACTCACTTTCCAGTTGTCTGCAGACACCCTGCAGAGTTTCACTTCTTGCTCACTTTCTGTTATTTTCTTCCCTCCTTCAAAGAGGAAAAGCAAAATCCAAACCTCTTTCCTTTCTGGCCAACTGGCACCCTACTCAGTAGCAAACGTGTGCATTCTGTCCCACTCTACTAAGCTGTGCAGCCCTAACAGATATTACAGTTTCTGAGGCCACACACTGCCTACTGACAAACCGTCCTAACTCTAGTAACATACTGAACTTCAGCTCTCTCCCAATTCCATTAAAACTGCTCTTCAAAATCCCCCAGTTCTTTATTTCAAATATTCTTTTTTTTTTTTCAAATAGAATTTGAGCCACATACCCTCATCCATTTACTATTAACAGATGAAGATTAAACCCCCTCTCCAGGGTTATAACTGAGATTTCTTGCCACAGTTGCCATTATTGAATCTCAGACTAAGCTGATAGCGTCTGAAGAGAACTGGTTCTCTCGGGCACGTTGCCATGACTGAGAAGGAACATGGCAGCTGGATGCATGGCACACATAAGCCATTCAGAACCTCAAAAAGCCTTCATCAAAGGTCCAGTTAAGAGACACCTAAAGCTGGAACTGTCTGAATATCCAACAACCATCTCAGATCGGCAGCCACCTGAGAGACAGAAAATTACATGGAAATAAAGAGCCATTTATAAATGATGGAGAAGGTCAAAAGCAGAACAGGGGAGGTTTCTGAAGGACACCTGGCACTATTACACGTGCAGAACTAGAGGAGAAAGGCTTGTCAGCCAGCAGAAAAAAGGTAGGAAACAAATAATTCAGGTCAGCTATGAAGACAAGAGTTTCAGAAGGGAAAAAAACCTGGGGATATGAGGTAACATGTAATTCAATGTTTGGAAACTCAAGACAGTAATCTGAACTACTCCTATCCTTTACAGTGTTCTAAATTAACTGTGCCAGCTCGTAAAAAGATCTGGCCACCAGCATAAACCAGCAAGTCCCCGCATGAACCTGGTAAAGCATCTGGATACATGAGATGGTGAACAATACAGGAAAAGTTAGAAATGATGCAGTATTAATGCTATCACATGGGACATCTGGAATATTGTGGAGGATTTAAGTGATCCCACTCCAAAAATATGTAAAGAGGTCAAGGTGGAAAAGACTATGGGAAAATTCTCAGATGACAGTGATACATCCAGAAGCCAAAAGGGAATTTTACAGAACAGGTCACCTGCACGCCAAAGAACAAGAGAGATGTAAATATATAAATTAAACTTAAAATATCTAGAGTTCTTAAAGGCAGATAGGGAAAAGACCTATTAGCACCACAAGTTACTGATAGAGCAAAGCCAAATCCCATGTGAGTATGTTCCTCACAATCTGTAGCAGTGGTCTTGGCTCTTGGCATCAACCTGCTCTCATGAGGCTGTTTCTAGTTGAAACCACGGGGGGCTTGAATTCTGAGAGGGTGCTTACCCCGAGAGCCATGCAGAAGCTGCAGTAGAGCTGTCTAGACATCAGCTCGGTCTTTGTGTTTTCTTGCTATCTCTTTACACACAGTGTCATATTGCTTTTTAAAATCTGGCCTGTTCCTGGCTAGCATTAGCTCAGGAGCAACCTCAGGTGATACTGAGGGATGAAATGTCTGCTCCAGCCTGTGCCTTTTCCAAGCACAGCAGCCATTTGACAGCAACCCATTAAGACTACTCTGACCCTGCAACGTGAGATGACTGTTTTTTTGGATCAAGTTTCCTCCTCCACGATGCGATCAGGAGCAGATCACTAGACAACAGACCATTGTAGCCAGAGACAACCAAAACCAGTACTTACTGAGGGGTTTAAGGATGCTGCTGCTTGTCTCGTCAGTGTTTTCTACGTCGGACTTGTCCGAGTAGTTCTCAGAGATTTTCTCTTTTTCTTTCTTTTCTTTGTGCCCAGGTCTTCTTCTGTGACGCCTCCTTCTCCTATAGCTCTTCGGCACGTGGACCCCAATGTAAATAGTGTGATGACCTAGGGAACACAAGCATAGCAAATATTAACTGCCACTGCATGTAGTTTGTGCATCACTGGCCAGTACAGGTCACGCTGCATTTTATCTCAATTGGCAAGCAAAGTCCCTTTCTTTCCTGGCCTGACATTAATCAGTGCTGTGTTTCTTGACTCCAAATATGAGCTGGGAGCTCATGAGCCACCATTGGAAAAGTATTTTTTGTACAGTCATTTCTGAGAGTGCATGCCAGTACAATCTCTCTGATAATGATTCTGCTCTTGTGACTCATTTAGAAATAAAAATAAAAGCCACAGAAGGCCACCATTATCCTTCTGCAATATTGGCTACAGTGCTCTTCAAAAACATCCTATATTCATTTCTCCATTTCTTTTACCCAATACATTGGGTGGATTTAACACCTACCTTGTGCAAACTGATCCAGCTTAATTGAAGAGCTCAGAGCAACACAACTTACATCACTTGACTACAGAGTCTGTTGTGTAACAAGCATCAAAGTACCACCAGGGTTATTATAACACAGCAGCTGAGGAAGGACTGCTAACAGGAGTTACTGTAAACTTCTCAGTACTTGACACTTTCCAAAATAAAAATGAACTAATAGAAGAGGAAGTGCCAGATTTCGTACGCTGACTGTGAACACAAAGCATGATGTTCTTCTTTCACACAGGCTTTCACTTCAAACCAAAGCACTTCAACTCTATTTGCCAACCATTATGTCTTTTTGATGAGTTTGGGAAACATTTTATTTTCAGGGCTTTCTGCAATTCTACCAACTCAGGATAAATATCTTCCCTTGTACATACAGAAAGCATTTGGGTAGTTCAGACATCTTTCTGTAAGATTTCAAAAAAAGCCTCTTCAGATGTAACTCTTCACAAGGTTCCAGATGAAGCACCTACTTGCAAGACACATGAAGCTGCTCTAGAAATGCCAAAGCAACAGTAAAGCCAGAGTCCTCAGCCACTGTTTAATTTCCTTGCTAAACATGTGTCTCTAACTCCTCATTGTGATAAATCCAATTTCTGAGACTGAACAATTGAAAATTTAGGCACAAAGTACCAAAATCCCATAACAAACTGACTTTTCCATTAAAAATAACCCTGCATTTGCCATTTCAAATTCCACACACTCCCGAGGCCACCTGTGAAGTCTGAAGAGTCCTCCAACTTTTCTGTATGTGGATTTTCCTACTGAAAGCATCTGAGGTGTTTTTAGAAGCTCCTTGACCAGAGTGCTCCTCCTACATAGCAATTTTAAAATAGCTACCTGCATTCCCCAGGGGCTTTGCAAACAATGGAATGATGAGCTGTATGCAAGGATGGGGCCAGCAGCTCATCCAAATAACTCATGAAAATAGCTCATGTCCTGTGCATATCACACTGTCTCTCACCCCCATCTAGATGTGCTCTACAGCCCAGCAAGGCTACTTAGGTATACAGATCTCCAGGAGTAGCTCCTCTGGAGTCTTAATTCCTACTGCACTCTTAATTCTCAAAGACCACCAAAATTAGAAGGATTAAAAAAATTTTTCTCCAGTACAATCACTTGAAAAAATACATGTTAAACCCCAGACAGGAGCTAAGTGTGATATATCTTGGTTCCAAAGTCATTTGCAATTATGCAGAAGACCACACTAAATAAATAAAACAGATAACAAGATATAAGCAAACAGCTATGAAGAGTAAGTGAAAATGTCTCTGAGTGAAGTTACAGTTAGTTTTCAGCCAGTGTTATCTAGGCTGAGATATGAGAAGTTCCCCAGGCCAACAGCTGTACCACTGTTGGGCACAGTAGTGGACACTACTAACTTGCCATCTCAGGGAGCAGGACAGGAAAAGAAGCAGAAATCTGGGGTGGAGCAAGGTCCAAAATCACAACAGTGACAGAAGACAAGGGACCTGCAGCCGATGTCTCCAGCCCAGCGTGTCAGCACTGTGAGAATGGGCAGAGCCACAAAGCTGGAACCATCTGCAGCAAGACCTTCCAGCTCAACACCTGAAGGTATGAGTTAGCTCTCACGTGCCAAAGGAAACCAGGAAAGCCACTCCTGCAGCTGGGAACATCAGCTTTAACACAGCAGATGGCATAAATACTACACAGGGACAGAGAGGGGAGCATCTTATCCGAGCGCAGGCAGGAGCCATCGGGTGGCCCCAGGACAGATGTGGCAGCACCAGCTGTTCCCAAGGGAATCTTACAGCCAGGATCACATCCAAAAGCCAGGTAGAAAAGGATAGGGCAACGCCGGTATCTGTACTTTAACAATGTCCTCATTTGAATCACTTTAACTCTGTGGTCAGCTTGATAACAGAAACACATCATAGTACGCCCGTAGTCTTAATACTTTAATATGCTGCCAACAGAACTGGACAATATCTTTAATCTTTTGGGCCACGTGTGCACAGTACAGATTTTGGTAATATGAAATTAAGTTGTATATATGCAGGCAAACATCTGCATTACTTAGCTGATTTTCCCCATTCCGCAAGGGAATATGCTGCTTTTTATTGCCCCCCTCCTGCCGCCTCCCAGTCTGTTGAGGGAGGCCAAGCAAGACATTTTCCTTTTCTGCGTATTTGAAGTGCTTGGTATCTGTTTATATTGCTGCAAATGCTGAGATAAACTTCTAGGCTCCCTTCCCAAAGCGCCTGGAAGGAAACAATTGACACATACTCTCAATGCACTGCGTTTCTGAGACATTTCCTACTTGCTGGGGGAACAGAGCCTTTCCCATGAGAACCACCGGCTACAAATAGTGATGCCTGATAAATTTAAGGTGACACACAAGCACTGTGCTAATATCCTGCTAAACTTCTCCTGGTAATCCAGGTCCCGCTCAGCTGTAACTTGCTCGAGTATACCCAACACGGGCCAGTAGCCAGTTTCCTCCCATGGCCCTCTGTGCATTCCCAGCCTTTTCTAGGGGCTGCTCTCACCACCCTCCCCCAGGAAGACAATTAGCCTTTGTGCATCTCATTAATTTTTAGAGGCGTTTCGGTTGACGAGAGGCGCCTATTTCCCAACACTGAAATCCTGTAGGCAAGATGCACAGCGAGACCTGCAGGTCAAAGTGGCACCTTTTCTGGTGGGTTGTGGCTTCCTTGAACTTACCCCTGCCGTAGCTAAAACTTTTGAAGTTAGCTTCTTCAGCCTGAGGAGAAACTGTACTGTGCACCAAATTGGGAGCAAAATCATTTCATCTGATTATTAATAGAGTAAGAAATAGTCATCATCAGAGAGGTATTTTTCCCCCCAGAAAAATGTTGGTTGAGACTACATCTTTTGTTTTATTAAGCACTATTAAAGAACAGCAGCTTATGATTCAGAGTCCAGATTTAGAGTTTGGGCATGGGAGACTCCCTAAGTCAGTTTTACTGGTGAAAATCCACTCATGTATTACTCAATTGAAGCTCTGTACAATGCAGCCTTCCCTCCCTGCCTGCAAGAATATCTCTTCATCTCTTGTCTCCAGCCTGGCCAAGCATAGTCTTGCTGACGCCCTGGGAACAAAACTATCCAAATCTCAAGTGGTGCACTCCACACAAGCTCACGTGCTGACCCCAGCAGCATGAGACAAAACTGCTCCAGACCCCAGCCTCCATGAGCCAGGCCGCCGAGCAACTCCGTGCTACTGCTTTTCTGAGTTAGTCCATTGAGGGAAATGTGGGGCATAAAGAAACGTAAATAGAGGAGGAAAATAATTGTACTGAAAAATAATAACGGTAAGAAATCCATGCAGTCATGTCAGCCCCAAACTGGATGTTCCAAGGTCTGTGAAGTGCCAGCAGTCTACACTACTTGAAACACGTGGATCTATTGATGCCACAAAACCGACGGCATATGACAAAAGCCATCTCTACAGGCAGAAATCGATTCAAGTCATGTTTCCCAAACTAGTTCTGCTACCACATTTGCCTTAAAGTGCATTATCATTTCTTACCAAGAAACCACTTCCTCCCAGAAGAGTTATACAAAACAGACCTGATGTATGACACACCTACAGAGAGCTGCAGAGCTCAGGTTTCTCATGAAGTCTGAGTTGAGGTGACTCTGGGGAGCTCCATCCTGTATCAACAGTCTTTCCCCCTCTTTTAAGAACATGGTGACAGTGCAATGGCTTCTGCTTAGAAAACCCCAAACTTGGTCATTTGGAGAAAGCCAAAAGTTATAGGATCAAAGGGTAAAATGTGCCTGCTGCATAAGATCTCAGAAGGAATCTCTTCCACATGACCAGGGTTGTTGAGACTTAGAGCCTGGTCAGACTAGCCCCTAAAGAACCACAGGCTGGCACCTTAGAAGGAAACAACATTGCAACCTAACATTAAAAATTTAGAAAGCCATGAAAATGACACATATTAGCAGTTTTCACCTGGCCCTGGTTTTCACTTTCAAGGCTCCTTTCCAAAGAACCTGTAGAATCACATTAAACCACACAAGGCTTGGACATGCTCCTGTGGTTACAATTGGCATGTTTAGACCACCAGCCTCTCCTCCACAAGCTCTGGCCACTCGTGCCTCCTGGGCAGCCAGGCTCTCAGTGAAGACCAGGACAGGTATTTCAGGCCGCCCAGATGAACAACTTTGCTCAGGACGCCCCAATCCTTTAACTTTGAGACATGGCTGAGCTATAAGACGAGACAGGCAGGTAAAAGTCTGCCCGATTCCCTGGCTTAGCTATCAGTCTCGTGCCTGGATGGACCTGAAATGCAATGTAGCCCCAGGGTGGGTAAGCTTTACTTACTGATGTGGCTTCTAATACATCCTGGGAGCTTTCACTCCTACCACTAATAAGCTGCTAACTTTATGAGAACTTACTCCATGGAGATGTGTGACATTTAGGAATCAGCACCTACCGCAGCTTGGAAGTTGCATGAGATGGGCAGGGGATGCAGCCCACTATGTACTTATCAGCAGAAGATGACACAGCACAAATTGCAGCCAAGAAGAAGGTGTCTGTGTACGGCCAAGCACCCGGCGAGACGTGGCACCAGCCAACATGCTGCTGGGATTACAGCCAGGTCAGTCCAGCTTCTAGCTGCTGCTTTTCAACCTTTGGGGTGGCAGCAGGAGGGCACTTCTTGTTTTGCATGAGAATTCAAGAAAATAAATGACATAAAAACATGCTGGCCCAGAAGGAGAAATAAATCACAGGGATGATCCATTTTACAGGGGAGATACTAAAAGTAGCACTAAGCAAGTCCCAAACTAAGCCCTGCTTAGTTTCAAATCTGCTCAAGAAATAAGAACAAAAGGCCACGCCGTCACGTGCCAAGTGCCCTCAACTCTACTTGATTTTCAAGGGGTGACAAGTGCTGGTAGAGGAGCAGGTGCAGACCCTCCACCCCGACCACCTCCACCTTCCAAGGACTCGCTCTGCACACCCAGATGAACATGGCATGAGGCTCTCAGCCTGCACACCAGCGGAACAGAAATTACTTTCCCAGTTCTTTCCACACGGTTGTCCTACTTTACCTAAAAATGTCCCAGGAGGGATCTGAGAGAGCTATGGTTTCCACACAGATGAAAGCAACCAAACAAAACCAACAGGCAAATGGGAATGCTTTCGATGATACATTAGGAAGATGTGAATTCTGGGCAGAAGAACTGACATGGCAATTCACAGACCTGTCACTGAACACCGCTGGTTCACACAGAGGAACAAGGAACACGATGATTTCCCCAAGCACTGTGTAAGAGCTAAGGACTCTGCCCATTAATGCATATGAACACAGATACTGCAACTCCAAAGAGAACAAAACCAAACCAAATCATGACCAGTCCTCTAGACGGGCTGACCAGGCACACTCCCAGGGTCACTGCTCTGTCCTCAGCAGGTTTTCAGAACATCCTGATTTTAAAATGACTGATTTTCCAGGTGAATAGAAACTTATCAATCAGGCAAACAGCAGGATTCACTGAGCATGATGTTTGGTGAAATCTGAACAAGCTAGTGTACCTGCTGCAGATAAACCAGACTGCAAACCCTTCTGTTCTCCCCCAGCAGAACCAGGGAGAAGACACATTTCCCTCCAAAGAGAGGACAACCTGCCCAAATGGACCGGACTTGGCCCTTGGTCTCACAGTAGTGGTTTTATTAGTGCACAAACATGCATGTCTGTCTCAGAGCTGCAATGTTCTGGCACAAAACCACCTCTCTGCGAGAGGTTCCTACAAAATGAACCCAAGGTCTTTTGACCAAGCTGTTCTGGAGAACACAGCATGTAAACAAGAGAAATTTTTTGTCTTCTTTTATTACATCAGGCTTCTAGAGCTTAAGTATCTTCAAAAGGTCAGTTTAATCTTTATGTAAAGTGACCTCTGCAGTCCTTAAAAGGTTCCCATGTAACAGCATTATAGTTAGCCAGAACGAAAGTCTTCCTAGCCATCCTTCTGAAGTTCGCACTTCTCAATTTCAAACATACGATCGCCCGCTCCCCATCAATGACCCAGACTTGAACTGGCAGATTCCTAACAAAATTCAAAGGCTGCTCCAGCAAACCACGTTTAGAAGGTGAGTTAGCAGTGTGCACTGAAAAATCGCATGGCTCTATTAGATGGAGCTCACATGAAGTCAGGTCAAGAATCAATGGGAAAATAAAAGAAAAAAATGAAATGAGGTCTTCATTTGACTTCCTGAAGATCCTACAAACGCCATCTGTTTAAAAGGAGCAGACCAAGTTAGTAATCAAAAACTATGCTAGGAATTGCTAGGAAAGGATCAGAAGATGAAACCCAGAAGACACATGTTGATGATAACTCTAAGGCACTGCTCCTGACAGGAAAATATAAGAAAGTTGACCCTGACCATGTCCAATGGGTGGACATTGTCATTAGACAGAACAACAAACGTGTTTGGGGTATTCTCACTGAGCTTTATATAAGCTGTTGCCAGACTCTTACCCACAACCCCATAAGCTGCTTTTCTTTCTCTCTTCTTTGGAGCTGAAAGAGGTTATAGAAGCCACCGAACCTGTCCTGCTGTGATCTGATCTAATCTGACCAGTGCTGCTTGGATTCCAAAGAAAGAAAAGGAAGACTTAAAAAACACCAGGCTCTGGGGAACAGGGCAGAGGAGTGGAGCCGTGCTGGACCACTTAGGTTTTAGGCCAAGATGTTTGGAAGCTTGGTACCTTTGGATTTTCTGGCATCTGCGTCAAGAACTGACCAGAGCTCCTTTAAAACTACGTCCCTTTCTGAAATGCCCCAAATGACCACCCAAAATAGCCCATCTTGGCTGAAAAGCTTGGCCTCGTTTTCCATATTTCCCTCTCAATTATTACCAAGGCTGACTAAAAGAATACCAAGAAGCCAGTTCAAAGAAAGAACCTTGTCACTGCAATGTGCCAGGCAGAGAACTCCCTGAAGTACCATCCTCCCTGTTTGCCTCTCCGTGCATCCTGATGCCCCTGGAGCAACATGGTGCTTTCTTCAAGGAAGCACCCAAGCTTCCCATGTCCTTTCTCAGTCCCTTTTCGCTAAGGAAGTTCTCATAGCATTGTGTAAACAGATCAGGCCTCCCCAATACATTCTGTGTTACCTTTTAATTGTAAATGTCCCAGAAAAATTCACAAAAGGTAATAAGCACATCTGAAGACTGAGCAAAGGCTAGATCAGTTCTTCAGTCTCCATCCTGAACTGTCATAACCAGTATTATTGTACCTTACAAAATTGCTGTGGGCAAAGGAAGGTGTATATACACTAGGTGGGAGGAGACAGTTGGATAACCCTAGACTTGAATCCCATCTGGAATGACCCAGGAGAGAGGATCAAATGATCATGTAACCAGCAGGTGCACAGGTATACCACCAGCCTGCATGCACACTGATGCTAGGCAACACCTGCAGAAGCAAAAAAGAAGAAAGGGCTTAACAAATAAGCTTTGTAGAATGGTTATCATGAGCAGAGTGAGAGCATGGAGGTCCATGACCCTGGACTGAACCACCATGCACTGTCCTGCTCTCTCCTGGCAGGGACCAGCAACTTCAGGCTGGTCCCAGTAACTGAAAACATCCCCTCAGAGAAGCTGCTCCCATCAAAATCTGTAAGGTGCCATGTGAGGGCCACCCTTCTCACTTGCATAGCCCTCAGGAAAATGAGTTTCACCACCATGTCAGAAAGCTGATGATTGCTTTTAAACCCCTCAGAGCTGGAAGGAAGTGGGTCACTGTCCGAATGGTATGGCAACACCTTCCTTAGCACCACTTCCAAGAGAACACAGCCTTTCCTTCATGACCAGCACACCAAATCACGTATTGACTCAGCTGCTCATATATTTTCTCCATTTCTCCTGCAGGCACAGCCAACTTATCGCTACCTTATGTAAAGTCAGTTTATCACTGGCTGGACTTGGACTGCAGATTTTCTCACAGAGCCTGGAGCAGGTGGGCATCAACACGTCACACAACCCCAGCAAGTCCAAAGCTCACGCTGATTCCTGAGCACAGAGGAAAGACATCTGCAGTGACCACAACCGTGCCCCACACAACGATGGGGAACAGACACCTGCTGGAAATGGCCCATAGCAGGTGTGCTCATCAATTTACTAGCACCAAGCTAACAAATGGTTGAAAAGTGGTATTGTCTTAATGACAACAATTTGTGAACAAACCCCTTTGTGAGGGATTCGTACTTCACAGACCTCACAGCATTTGTACTGTTGATTTAATCCACATTGACAAACAAAGCTCCCACCTTTTCCATAAGGATTTACCATATTCTCAGAAGCCTGCAATGAAGTCACAGCACTAGACCTTTTAATTTATGAAAAACCAGTTTAGGGCACATTTCAGTATCCTGCAAAGTGTCACAGAGAATTAAAGCTGGAGAGAAGCTCATATGAAAACGTTCATCCAGATGCTCCAAAGCTGAGAAGATGCAAACCACTTGTCTTGTTTCTATTAGCTACTTGGGGCAGTGTTCAGGTCCCATTCCGTGCCTGACATTCCCAAGTCGTGCCAGTTGCACAAAAAGGCAGTGCCCGAGTTCTCAGTGCTTCGTGAAGCTGACTCAGCTTCACCAAAGCAAAACACAGCCTACTCTATCTCTGCACATAAATTAAAGGTAACAAAGAATGTTCAAGAAGTACATTCTGTGCCGAGACTTTATCTGATTAATTTTTTAATCGTATTTCTTTCAGAAGCAATCAACAACTCTGACTGATATAAACCAGGTCTCCTGGTTATTTCTGAAAATGGAGAAGGTCTGCCTACAGTCAGTGATCAAAAACTGAGGGCAGGGATGAGAGAAGAAAAACAAAACCAAGTTGATGGGTAAATGTAACTCTTCTCCTACCTTCTGCCTGCTGTTAAAAAAAGCAAAGATTTTCACAGTTATCTTTACCCTTTCAACTTCTCTCCTTGTTGATCCAGCCATCGAGTAATAATCTCAGGCTTAGGGCACCAGACAGCTCTCCACCAGCAAAGTGCAATGACACAACAGGGTTGAGAATAGAAAACAAGGAGGAGGAAAGTGTGGGGAGCAGTCAGCTAAAAGGGAAAAGAATAATTACAAACCCCTTGTTTTCATCTCTTTACACAGTGAATCTCGGAACGAGAACAGAATCCATGAAAAAGTTGCCACTGCAACAGCATTTTTTCCTAAATTCGCTCCTGCAAGAAAGAGTGGTATCTAAGAGATTCTCTTGAGAACTCTCCTTTGCAAAGCGTTTGAAACTCAGGACAAAGCACCTGCCAGGAGCACTGGTGCCCATCTCCTAATGCAGGCAGCCAAGTGCTCCTCAGGACTTTCAGCAAGAGAGCTGTCAGACTTGAAATCAAGCATCCTCCACCCCACGGTGAAGTCAGGGTGGCAGCGAGCCCAGGGGAAGTCAGGCTTTAAAGAGCCAAGAATACCTTATCTCAAAGGATAAGGTGGAGCTTTACTTTTCCCCTCTTGCAAAATCGGTTATGAAGTAATCTGTTTATGTCACACATACCAGTACTCCTAACAGTGGCACTACAGCAAGATGTCATTACCTTCAAGGAAAGGAACGTGCAGTGCTCGAAATGAACGGGAAGGGCTTTCTCGCGCGGGAGGTTCAGCTTAAGGCAGTGCCTCTTCCCCACAACCCCCCAAGGAAGGCTACATTTTTGCTCTTCCTCTCCTGGCAGAGAGGCCAGACTGAGGTGCCATCTTAGAGCAGCACTAAACAATCTCTGGAACCGGGCCAAGGGGACATACTTGTGTCAGGTATGTACCGTTTCTATTAACATCACAGTTACTCAGCGAGGGCATGACCGACGAGTTGAAAATGTCTCAACATCCTCCTGACCAGAAAAGCCCGTTTTCCTCCCTCCTTAAAAAACACAGCCACCCACTCTCCTGCACACCGCTACACGATCAAATTAGTGGGTGACGTGGTAATTCAGAGTTACTATCTCCATCTGTACAACCCTCTACAGCTCTCATCTCACCATCACTACAACTACCTAAAAGGAGCCTGTAGTGAGGTGGGGGTTGGTCTCTTCTCCCAAGTAACTAGCAGTAGGAAAAGAGGAAAAGGGCTTAAGTTGTGCCACGAGAGGTTTAGATTGCACAGTAGCAAGAATTTCTTCACTGACAGAGTGGTGAGGCATTTGACCAGGCCACCCAGAGAGGTGTTGGAGACACCATCCCTGGAGGGGTTCAAAAAACATGTAGACGTGGCACTTGGGGACATGGTTTAGTGGTCATGGTAGTGTTGGGCTGACAGTTGGACTTGATGATCTTGAAGGTTTTTCCAGCCTTAATGACTCTATGATTCTCACAGACACAACATGAGGTCACCAATAAAATGACACCACGTGGTAAAGAAAGTGCAAAAGAGGGATGCTGAAAACAGCCAACTACAAAATTTTGCCTTCATCGGTTTGATATCAAACCAATTCACAAGCAAAAGGAGTTTGCTTTCTAAGCATGCTCTAGTGTTTTGCAGTAGGGTTTTCCCGTTCTCTCCCTCAAACTCCAGGAGCTGGGGAATCCACACATCCCAGTACCCTAACACTACACTTCCAGCTGTCTTCTGAAAAAGGTTATGATCCCCCTTTCCCTGGCAGAGGAAGAAAGAAACAATCTCTCCTCTTTCCTCAGTTTATTTTTTCTACAAGTTTAGTAAAATTCTGACTAGCTTTAAAGAGCTTTCTGGAGAAATTCAATCAATACTGACTGCTAGGTGCAAAAAATTACTGGGAGAGGAATGGAAAGAAGAGGCAAGAGAGGCAAACAACTTTATGATACATATGTTGTTTCCTCATGAAAACAGGCTAAAAATAAAAACTAGCAGAAAAATAAAACACACCAGGAGGCAACAAACCCTCTTGGTGTTACCTTCTTCTACAGAGCATGCAGCTACTGTAAGCCTTTTAGACAAGCAAGTTACAACCATACCATGACAGTGGCTGAAGTAATGGAGGCCACTTCAGAGCTAACACCTTCGCGTCTCTAGGCAAATGATCTCCTCCTTGAGGAGGAGAAGAACCACTTCACCTGCCATGCACAAATTGAGCAGAGAGACTTGAAAGCATCTGCACCAACTGTCAGCCAAAGCTCTTCAGCCTGATGTTTTAGCCCTCCCATTGGATCCTAAACTGCAAGTAGATCTAAATTGCATGTAAGGCAAGAAATGAGTTGCACTGAGGGTGGTGAGTCACTGGTCCAGGTTCCCCAGAGAGAGGCTGTGGATTCTCCATTCAGGTCAGGTTGGACGGTCTAGTGGAAGGTGTCCCTGAACATGGCAGGGGGATTGGAACTGCGGTCTTCAAAAGTTCCCTTTCATCCTGAACCATTCTGTGAGTCTACAGCTCATTCTATACATGCAGACTGTGACTGTATATGGAGTGCACGTGTGCATATTAGATATACTCATACACTAAATGTACTTACAAACGGGATGCACAGCTGTGTAGGAAGTCAGATGTAGCTGAAGATGTGAATAGAACCACAGACTCATTTAGGTTAGAAATCTTCCCCTCTAAAGCAGGTAAGATCTCCTAAAAGTGCCAAAGCCTTTAATAATTACTTGCGTCATGGAAAACCAAATCTACCAGGTACTCCACGAATTGAAGGCTGTCACACACAGCCTTGGTGACTTAGCTGGGTCACTGCAGAAGCCTGGCGAGAATCGAGGTGCTGCCATCAGCACGACCAGGGGAATTAGCTGGTTACACAGCTCCAAGTCTCTCCAGAGGCTCAGACAAGCAGCTACAGTTCTCAGAGGCCTGTCATGTGCAATTAGAAATACTTGTTTCACCTCCTCTTCTTCTCCTTTCCTCAGAGAGATGAACTGCAACTGGGCTGTTAGCCCAACTAAAACAAATGAGGAGATCTACACTGAAAGATGGAGAAAAACACCCCACATCTACAAACACTACTTAAAGCATTAACCAGGGCACCTGCAGACAGTTGAGAAGACACTCCTGCAGCATTTGCTCTTCACAAACAACCACCTGTATTATACTCCTGGAGCATCACACACGGGCAGTACACACCACAACAGCATGTGGCAACATTTAGGACAGTCAAATAGAAATGTTCTTCCTCTCTCTCTCCTCTCAAATGTTTCTGCTGTGCCAAAGCATAAATTATTCTACAAGCAAAAGGCTAATACAAACCCCTTGTCATTTCAACCCTGCAGACAGCAAATGGCCTAATTAAACCCAACATGATGATTTATAGCTACTGAGCACAGACTCCTTCATACAAGAGACAAGAAGACACAGGGAGTTTTGTGGCAAGAACTGGTTTGTTCTGCTGGAAGTGTTCCAATTCATCTTTTTGCAGATTATTTTCTTTCCTACTGCTCAATCCTTTACCATCCATTACCGGTGACAATGGCATGGCTGTAACCCTACACCTTTCAAAACATTTTAAACTGAGAAACCACAAACATCTGTCTGCAAATAAAGAAATCAGAATAAAACTGCACACCTAAGTCCAGAGGGGAAGGATAGCAGTGTCAGGTGAAGCACTGGCCTCTCCTTTCCCTTCTAGGTAGAGTACATAACTACCATCCTTTCCTCTTTCTCCCCCACTAGTTTATCAAGCACACAGTCAACGAATGCTCATAAAACAAGAGTACTTGCTGCAAATAATTCATTCCTATGAGCTTAACAGGTTTCCACAAGCAAGCAAACTAAACTCCTTCAAATTCCTTTTAGCTTTGGGATTTCACAACATTTTTAGTTAGTAAGAAAACAAAAACACTTTCAAAGGAGTCTTTTCTTAAAAAGTGAGGAAACCCTTTGCTCTGTTACAAAGTTCCTCTTCAAGGGACAAAGCTTTTCTTTATGTCTCCTAAGCTAAAACGATAACCCAGGCAAACATCCCCTTGCTGCCTCACATCCTCCCCAGATGCTCGGTACAAATTCTGCCAGTTTTTCCAGTTTGCTTCTCCATCTGTGACACCTGCCACCCTACTCCAGCACTTCCAAGTGCAGTGGTGATATGCAAGCATTGCCAAAACTAGATTCGTAGAGGAAAGAAAACCAAACAGACCTGATATTTCACAGCCACTGTGCAAGACATGGCAAACGGGACTTTTGGGGGAGGTGGAAATGGATACCAGCAGCATGTAACAACATTCACTCCCCAACTGAAAAAGAGGATTTCTTTAAAAAGTCAGTTGCACCCTGATCGAGCTTATCTGTGTTTCAGGCAATTTTAGGATTAATTACTCGGCAAAACAAAGGTGCCCTTTTTCTCTGCTATCCACCTGTGCCGATCTTACTTCCACACAAATACAGCCTGTGAAAGCACCCTTACTCCCCAGCAGACCATGGTCTCTTACCTTCCACTTCTTCTTCATCGCATACATGTTTAAGGAAGGAAGCCCCTCTATCCAGTACTGCCTCGTCCTCCATCCTATAGTAATAGAAAAGAAAAAACGAATGCTCAGACTTCTCCTGGAGTGAGCTATTTGAACCAGCCCAGGTCCTGGGCAGGTTAACTTGCAAGCTGTTGTTCATGTTCCCGTGGGCACTCCTGTTCTCCTTGCAGTGCCTGCTGTTCCTTCATAGAGCTCCTTTCAAATGGCGTTTGGTTTAAGCTGGCCTCACGTAGCTCCAATTCTAACCTTGAGAGGACATCAGTGGTGACAGGTGTGAGAAACGTAATCCCAGCTACAAGTCTTTGGGTTTTTTTCCTGTTTCTTGTTTGGGTTTTTTTTCCTCCTCTTTTCCTCTTTTTTCTAAAAGGGACATAAAAACACGGAGGCAAGATTGGGACTGTCTATGCAATAGCCAGGAGTCTGTGGAATTCCAGTTTCCCTTGAAAGCAGTTCGAGAAGATGGGGGCCGCAGAACCACGTCCCCACGCCAGCACAGCACGCGTGCTACCCACAGACACACACACGACCGAACGCACGGTGGGAGACCAGCCTCCAGGCAGCCTCTTAATACCAGCAAAGCACACTTGTCTGTTGGGAGGCAAGCTCTGTGTCACATGCTGGCCTTACAGAAATCTGGCATACGAGGATTATCCAGAGACTGAGCTGCAGTAAGTCAGACCATCACAGCACCCATTTATGTGTGTCACCCATTCATTCATCCATTTGGGGACAGCTTTTAGCGGTTGCTTCTTTCCCCTCCCCTTTTCCCTCCACCTCTGATCTGCTTCTCTGTATACAAGAGATTCCTAACTTCACGCCTCTGCCAGAGAAGTTCTCCCATGGTGCTGCCCAGACCTTGTGCTGCTGTATTTCACCCACAAATTAAGATGCTGCACATTTTCTAAGGGTTCATCTGCAAACTCGCTTTTGATGAGTAAATAAAAAAAATTGTAAAATAACAATGGAAAAAAACTCTTAGCTGTGTTCATCTCCTTGCATATCACTTAGAGACTAATACCAAGAAATCAGAATGTCTTGGATATCTACCTTGCATGCCAACAGCTACCTGAACAAAAAACACGACTAAAAAAGCCCCCAGCAGTACAGAAAGTAGTAGGCCATCAGCTGTTCTCTGTCTTTGCCAAGCTTCCCTCCACCTCAGGCACTCCACTCACACATCGTTGGCCTCATCCTTGGCTCTTAGTCTGCAGCTCAGCTCCTGCAAACGGATCTCCAATATGTCACTGATCAGAAACAACAAAGCAAATGGGAATGTATTTCATGGATGTTCTTGCCCATTTGCAATGGTTGTAAAGGCACGTCCCAAGGTTATTTTATTTCACTACTCTTCCCCTAAAGCAGCACAGTAGCTACTTGCTATAAACACAAACATCTGGAACAGCTGGGACTGGATTTCCAGCCCAAACACAAACCACAGGCGCTTTATTACTCCATGAAGCCTGTTCTTACACATTCACACGCAATGTGCCCCAGCGTCCGCCTCTGTGCCCCGAGCACCCATATGCTCAAGCCCCTCGACACTGCCCTTGCTCAAAAACCGGTTCCCGCAGCCAGTTTGTCCACACCACCACCATCGATACAGGAATGCAGAACCTGGGAAGCACTGGTCTCATGGCTGGGGGGAGAGGGAGAAATGAGAAGAAAGGAAGGGAGCAATTTCCACCACCTGCAAGCGAAACAGTGCTGAAAATTCACCGGGTGCCATCCCCATGGTAGAACACCTGCTCGAGTTGCCCACCAGGGCAGGGCATCCTCCCAGCACCAGCCTGCCTGCCGCTGAGCATCCAGAGGCAGGAGGGGACCTCACGCTTGTGTGTTCCCCCCCCAGCAATGGCACCCCTCCTGCCTTGGATTGGCTTGTCACGTTTAATGGCTGTGCTTCTGAGCTGCGCAGGGGCTGGAAAAGTGCTTACGACACACTGCGAGGCTGCCGCTTTCCCCGAAACACGCAGAGCGGATCTGAAGGAGCTGGGGGGCTTAAGGGGCCAGGAATAGAGCTTGGTTCTCCTTGGCACCGTGCCCTGGCACTAATCCACACGAGTTTAGCGATTAGATTCCCAAGCGCCACCTCCCTTGACTTGGTCTTTTCTGCCCTTCTCAGATTACCGCAGGATTTCTTCAGGCCAAAATCTAGCAAGAAAAACATCCTTTATCAATTTGCACGGGGAAAATATTTCAGCTCCCTGGAAGTTTTCAAGTAATGTAAAATGGGAGTCAGAGAAATTGAAAAACAAACAAAAAAAATCATGTGAAACAACAAGGAAATCTTCTCTTGGGTCTTACCCAGCAGAATTCTGTAGGGGAAGCACTGTAGCAAGACAAGGTATTTTCACCATCTCATGAAAGAGACATATGCAGTGGATAGAAGGAAGGGTGGAAATTGGTTTAGGGCCTCTGAACAGAAACATGCCTTAGTTCAAGGTTAGTTTACCAGCTCCTTGTAGTAAGGTAAGAGCACAAGATATTCAGACACTTTTTATCCAGATCTACAGCCTCATTACTGCTGCTGAAAACAGACTTTTAAAATGAATTAAAAACCACTGGGTTTCTATTTTCAGGGTCTAGATCTGAGCAAGTCATGTACTCTGACAGAATAAACTGAAGTGAAAAAATATGAGCTGCTTGAGTCATTGGCCTCTCTGGGTAGATAATTAGATTGGTACCAAACATTTTTAGAAATGACATTATGTGTCAACAGGATTTTAACAAGAGTCACACGCAGCCTATCCACCACAGCATGCAACTCAAACCTCAATGTGCAGACTGCTCGCAGACCACAGCTCACAGACACATTCTGCCAGGCTACTCATAAAGAGCAAGGCAAATTTAATACTAGCAGGGATCCCGGACTTCACAATGGAGAGAAAAGTCGGTATCAGAAGGGCCAAAGTGAGGGAAATGAAGTGCCACAAAGCAGAAAAGCAGATGAGAAGTCTGATCTTCGCAGGGAGATGGGAGTGCTGCCACCACCCGGCTGCCTGGCCCCCGGCTCAGCAACACCAGCGCTCGTTACAGCTTGGGAATCTACGGCTGGAGAAGAGGGCAACCAGTGTTCGGTGTAAATAAAGCAGAAGGGCCGATGTAATGACATGAGCTGCTGCACGGAGGTGCAACTTTCAGGTGAATAAACACATAACGTCACTGGGGAGCAAGAAACCGGAGCTACTACTTGCTGATAAGCTTTTACAATTCTGCCCATTTCAAATGTCTTTTGCAATCAGGAAGAAACTCCAGCAAAGCAGACTGAGCAAAGGGAAAAACCAAACACATGGAGCCAGCCCTGAAACTGAAATGGGGAGCATAACGCAGAGCCTGTGTGAAAGTCACATGTAAAGCAATCCCACTGCAACCAGCTGGGGCGCAGAGCACGTCAGCAGCTTCAGGGAGTGAGGACTGCGAACATCACAGAGCAGCAAAGCTTGCCGGCCCTGGCAGCAGGGCTCCAAAAGGGACTGGGTCATCTCAAAATGTGCCTGCCCAGCCCCACAGCATGGCAGCTCCTGCAGGCAGACGTGGGGAAGCTGTCCACCTTCATGGGAAAGGCAAGAGAAAGATCTTTTCTGAGCACGCAGAACTGACCGCCCTCGCCTGCTTCTTGGAGCCTGGCATCCTTCACCTGTCAGGAGCTTTTCCTCAGAAAGCTGCTACCCATCAAGTGGAGTGGATGGGGATGCTGGGGAAGAGGTGACAAGCGCACCAGGCGTCGCTGGCTAAGACGTTCAGCCGGTCCCACAGTCCCGCAAGGATTACCCCCGGATCCACACTCGCACCATTCCACCTCACCGCTTGCCTCCCACACATACAACGGGGCAGCACGCAAGTCATTTTTCCTCTTGTAGGTTGAAAAATAGTTTTCAGCTGAGGAGACTGTACAGCTCCCAGCAGAACAGACTGCCTCTGACAGCCTGATGTGTTTGGACACTCCAATGCCCACTACATCAAGGACTCCTGTCCCTCTGTGAATCCCCCTGCACTGCCAGAACGAGCGCGGAGTGACCCGTGCCATACCCATCAGGTGCATCTCCGCTGCTGGCAGTCACAACCAGAGCTTGCAAAAGGAAACGTGACACGGCTTGCAAGGAACAGCCGCAGGTACAACCACAGCTCCACTCCACACTGCTCCCCGTGAGTGTAAGAAGCCTGCTCGTGACAACCAAGCTGGCATTCAGGGTCCTTTACAGCACTGAGACGTCCTCCACCACCAATGTTACTTGTGACAAGCAGCATCATTCAACCTTCAACAACAAGTGAAACAACGCAACCACCAGCTAGACTTGGAGTCACCACAGGCTTCCCTGTCAGTGACAGCCAGTGACTTCACCAAGCTACCCAAGTTAGATGCCAAGTATGTATGTATGCACGTATCCAAAAGATAATGAATCAATAAGCTAAACAGGCTGCAGAGAGGCAGAGAAGACATTATTTCTTTCCCCTGCAACCTGTGAAGCATTCAGATACTGTGATGACAGCAGCCAAGTAAACAGGAAACTAGAAAGGAGACTTAGTCCCAGTTGATGCTCTCACAGCTCATATGCAAATGGTTGAATAAACAGACATAATACGACCAATTCCTTTTTAGGGGCTAGATGCATTTTGGTTTTCTCATGTACTTGCATATGGGCTCTATTAGAAAGAAAAAAAAGCGCTTCTGACTATCATCAGCATGGTCTGGTTGATGCACTTTTAGAACACATTGCCAAATTTATCTTGGATGCATTTCCCCCTGTCAGCTCTAGAAGGGCATTTATTTACATGCTTTCTCAGCAAAAGGTTGTACTCACCACGAGGAGAGGAGGACAGAAGCCTCTGCTTGCTGCAGAAAGAACTTGTACTATACTACTTTTAAATCCAGACATAAACCCAGCTTCTTTTAAAACAAACTCTTGATAACCAGCAAGGAACTAACACTCAAGGTGACTGCTTTGCACAAAGCAGTTGAGCAGAGCAGATGCACAAAGACTCATCTCAGCTCTTCCCCCTCCTGCAGAGTTCTGCTCTGAATGGAGAACTCCTCTCTCCAGAGCAACACCTGTACAGAACCGTGAGACAACCACAGGCACTACTAGACTATAATCTGGAAATGCAAGCGAGGTGCTAAAGCAGCCTTTTTTCTGACAATGCAGGACACATAGGAAAAGGGTGGAACATACACAACCTCATAGGAGTGTTGACCATTTGTTTTGGGCTGTGTTTTTCCTTTTTATTGTACCAATTCCTACTTTCTAGTTTAAATGGATCACCAGCATGTGTTAGACCATGATGCACACAACACACTCGACGATTGATTGCACATGCTGTAGTGAAAAGAGGAGGCAAAACGTAAGAAAGCTTTGCAAGTTGACCATCTTATTACCAGCTTACAAGCAACTGCACGTTCTGGATTACTTGTCTTGCCTTGCTTATGCCTCTCAAGCATGACAGTGATGTAAGCCTTTCATCAGCTGACGCTGAAGGATGCTTGCTAAAGGGGCTTTGGAGAAAGGACCCTCCCTCAAGGTCCTTTCATGGAGGTCCACCTCAGTCAGAGCTCTGACACGGTGGCATGCACAGGAAACAAGCCACTGGCCCAAGAGGGGCCAGGTGAGACAAGCACAGCCAGACAAACACAGGCTACTGGGCACCTCTGATCGATCAGGCAGCACCAGTGGGATACAAACCTCTATGCGGGTTATTTGCTTGAAATGTCTCAGTGACATGGACTTTACCCCAGAAAATAAAGCCCATTTGTTCAGTACTACTGTGTCATGCATTTAGATTTAGCATCTAGACATTTCGCATGTCCTTTACATTCCTAAAAGTGGTTTTCATATTCATGAGACATTTTTTAAAACCAGGGAATAGAGGAGGGAGGGACTTTGGTTTGGTTTATAGTAAATTCCCAATTAAGTCATCTCATTGTTACGTGAAGTGCTTCACTCTACAGAGGTCTTTTCAGGGATTGAAACTAAGCCCCATTACAGGACTCAAACAGGAGCCTCAGTTCTTGACTAAATCTTGTTTTCAAGAACTTTTTCTGACTGGAACACCAAGAACTCCAAAGGTTTATGTCAGCTCACAGGTGAAGGCTGTGAGAGCACCTTCCTGAAACCAAGGTAAAAATTATTTGAGTTTGTTTTGACAAAATAAGTTATATCCTTTGGATTTCAGTCTAAATCTCTGACAGCTTCAGAAGAACTCTTCAGCTAGGATACATTCCAAGAATGAAACAACTACTAAGAAAAATAATTAGGTGTGAATGAAATGGAAGCTTTTTTCTGCACAAACAAGAAAGTAACTTTATCAAAACACAGGGAACTACAAGGCGGGACATTGGCACTGGACCTTGGGGTAGGTGTAGCAGTTGAAGCCATTGTTTTATTATGTTTAGATTGGTTACCATAAAATGACACAACTCGGGTTTGTTATCATTTCCTTCTCTCAAAAGAAACCATGGAGCTGTAACTGCAGACAAACCAGCATGCAGAAGTCCACATTTCATTCAAGCTTCATGTGACAATCATAGCACCTCAGTTCAAGCCCTCTCTGCAGCAGAGCAAGGTGGACCTCTACAGCTGAGCACCCACTTCCTGACACCTTCCACATATATCTGCTGTATTTAATGGAGCTACAGGCAGGAGAGGGTATAGAGACACTCTGAAAGGAATTCAAGACTGTACTTACGTAGGAGCTTTATGAGATGAGCAAGTCGGCAGGAAGAAGTGATTTTGGACTGCAAATACTATGAACGTATCTGTTTGAGGCTAACACAAACCAGACACTTCTGTAGCTCAGTTTTCAGTAAAGCAGAACATATAAATCACAAAAATGTTTCCTTTAGAGGCAGAATGGTGTCAGGTTTGAAACTCCCATGCTGTACTGGACTCTTCCTAAAAATTTTTATTTCCAGAGAGTTTGTGGGATCTGAGTTTTGGTTTTGCTATTATATACTGTTACAATGTCATGTCCTGCAGTATTTTTGTCAGAGCTTTATGTATTGCAGGCAACTTCTTACTGGACTGTTTCACACATCCAATTGGCAATCCCTACACTTTTTTTTTTTTTTTCAGCATTGCACACTAATGGAAAAAAGAAAAGAGTTCAATTTAGGCATGAAGAAGTTCCTAAAATATCCCCCCACCTGCTTCAAAACACATGTTTGGAAAGAAAAAAAAAACTTAGGAAGAGTTCAACAATGGAAAAGAGGCAGGAGGAGAGAGAGCATTTAAGGAGCAGACTGAACAAGCAGGCTAACATGAAAAGATGACTACAAGTCATACAGCAAATGTTTGCCCCTCTTAAAAAAAATAAGGCGGCACACTACAGATTTATAATTTAGCACATGACTTGAGGCTCAATAAACCTTAGATGAAACTGCTCCAGAGGGCTGATTTACGAGAGCATTTTCATGTGCTCTTCAACGAAACCCCTGTCTACTGAAAAACAACCCTGTTTTACGATGGAGTTGCTCTCTGTTCAAGCCCTATGTAAGAGCACTTCTGGAGAAATCTGTGCCAAGGCAGATTGTATCATGAGACCAGGTATCACAGACTAACAACTGCCAGCAGTATTATAAGCATGTCTTTGACATCAGCTCAGCACTCAGCTTTAAAGTGAGTACAAGACTTTAGAAGTACATAGCAGACAGGGGATCTGTATATGCCCATATATAAACATACACAGATGTATAAGCCTAGACAAGGAAACAGCAGCTGTGGGAAATCTTGCCAGCATCTGCTGAACATCTCCCCCAGAGTCTCAAGAAGCAAGGTATGGGTAGCATGGACCTGACACAGCATTTCCTACCCACAGACAAGGATGTTGAAGTGGGTGCCTCAGCCTTGCCAGGCTATCTTTTATAAAGAAAAGGGTTATCTGAAAAGGTTTGCTTAAGTTTAAGTTGCTCGAGTTGCTCGGTTTAAGTCCATTTCCCACTTTGAAAAAGCACAGGCAGTGTGTACAGTGTGGGGTGGGGCAGCACACCCAGTGGCACCAGTAACCCAGATCTGGGTTTCTCCTGAGAGAAAAAAATCCTGCACCCTCATTCCCAGCAAGCAGCTGCTGCACTCGTCCTCCTGTGTAGCTGTTTGGGGGGGAAGTCTCCTCCCCATAGCAATAACCCCCAGCACACAGAATACCCCCAAGAACACAAAAATGTGCAAGACTGGCTTGTATCTTAGTTTCAGTTCTGTAATTATGGTTTGGAACTTTTCCCTTCCTTCAGGCTTCATACTTTCAAGTGCCCAACCCCTAGAGCTGCTCATTTTCCTCCACATCACCTTCCCAAGCATCTCTGAGATGCTGAAGTCATTCGAAAAGCATCACAAAACTCTGGGCTACCAACACGAACGGCAAGATGGAGACAGGCCAGGCCCAGTCAAGCAGGTGCTACAGAATGTGTGCTGGCTTCCTGCTGGGAGGAAGGCAGGCAAGACCCGATCCAGGACAAAGCTCCACCGGCAGCGGCCGAAAGCCTGGTTGTATAAAACGTTCTGGGCATGTCTGAAGCAGCCAAGGGAGCTAATGCACTTTCAGCACTTCCCAGAGTGCAGTCACAGCATTTCTGATCCAATTCTCAGCATTCTGAAGCGAGAAGTGGTTTCACGATATGCTGGTTTCAAAAACATAATCCAGCATAAAGGATATTTTTAACGTGAATGATTGCAGTAATCTGCTTCAACACTCAAGCTCAAGCAGAGTCCACGTGGCCCAGCTGAGCAGCACAGAATGGCGTTACGTGAGCAGGAGCTTCCTGAATCGCCAAAATCCCCATGCAACAACCGTGTGTGTTGTCCAGCTGTAGTCACCCCAGCCAAACAGGGTATGTGTCAGCACCCACACATAATCCAGGCAGAGGAAAGACAACTTCTCCAAAAGTACTAAGGCAAGCAAGATAACCAGTGGGCTTTCAGAGACTCCAGTGCTCCAAGTTAACCTCACCCTCACCTGAGTGACACCTGCTTGTCTACAAGACTTTGTAGCGACTGTTCCTCAGGGGAGAGGAGACAAAGTCTCTTCTGAATGTGCTCACGGGCATAGGTCCCACTGCATGCATAAAACGCTTATTTAATAATTAAAATCATCAATCAAAACAAATGCAGACCTGATAGCTAGGAATGCAAACAGCCAATTTTCAGCTAAATGCCTCCACCAGCTGCATTGGGAGGGCAAAAAAACCCCCACTCAAAACCTAACTATAGAAAACAAAACACAAACCCACAAATCAGGACAAGTTTACTGAAGATGACAAAACAACACTTCCAGAGAAAAAAGGTGAGAGGGGAGAGAAATTCAAACCCAAATTATTTTGAACCCATCTGAGAACACACTGAACTAAAGAAGAATTTGATCACTTCTACCAGTTTAAGCTCCAGTCAGAACAGCAGCAGAGAGTCAGTCATAGCCCACAGCACCATGACCCCAAGGAGCTTTCTGTGTCTTGAGGGCACCGATTGCTCAGCAAACCCCTGACTGCACCAGCACAAGCCCCAGAACCCAAAGGATGTAGATCCCTGAGGAACGACACCCAGGAGGATCATTCAGCAGAAGCATGACTGCAGGTGACAACTCCTTGCCGCATGGGCACAGCAGCCACACAATCCTGCTCAAGGAGAGCAGTCTGTGAGGCCTTCTGGGGGCTGCCGTCAGGCTGCTGGGATGAAATCACCTACGTTTCATCCCTGGCTATCACTAGCCCACACTAGCTGGCTAGCTACGTGTAGTTTTCTGCTACTCAAAATTTCATGTCGTGTTATCAGAGGGGCAGGTTCATGGGTGGTTTTGCCAATATAATCAAAGAAAATAGCTGTCATGGAGCACCGAGGGTCACTGGGATAAACACAGTTCCAGGGAACCTCACCACCACAGCCCCTGGCCTCACAAAAGAGCTCATCCACACATTTGCTCCCTTGACAGCCCCTGCAAGGAGAGCAAAGGGAGATTTTGCACACCTGACAATGAAACTCCGTGCAGCGGGCGGGAGCAGGTCCCTGCTGAGCACTCCACCAACAGACCGACAAGCATTGCGCACTGCGGTGACCCACTTACCACCTTGACCTCGACGGGTGGTGCCAGTGAAGTGCAGGCCAAGCCCATGATCTTTCAACTCAGACCTGCAGACTATCAATTAGCCCTTAATAAGAGCCTGGCCCAGAGGAGGCAGGGGCACATGACTGCGTTTTTGCTGCATTAGTCAGCAAACGCAGCGATACGGGTTCCTCTGCCACCACGACACCAGGTTCAACACAAGGAACATGACGCAGCACAAAAAGCAGAGTGGTACAAGTGCACGACGCGTGATCCTGCATAAGGTCAATGCATTTAGAAGGGTTAAGCTCACTGGACCAGCAACAGGAGTATGCTGCTGGACCGGCACTTTGCTTCATGGGAGAGTCATGCTCTTCACTTGCTTCTAGGTGCCCTGAAGCTGGATTTACTGTATCCTCCAACCACAGCCAAGAGCTCATAGCTGAACTGCTGAGCAGGCAACTCCCAAGTTTTAACAAGACTGTCCTCTAGATGACATCCATTTAAGGGCAGCCCAAAATAGACTTACTTGTATCAGCCTAAAACAAGACGGAGAACAAAACAATAACCCAAGAGCTGAAAAGTAGTTTCTTGCCAGTAAGTGTTCATAGTTGCTTCTTGAGAACTCCTTTCTAGTGAACCACTGCCACAGAAGAACAACTTGTGGGAAAAAAAACTGGCAGAAGCACAGCAATGCTGATAAGCAGCACTGCTGCAGGAAGCCCTGGGTCCTCCAGAATAACCTAAAAACTTGTGTAATGACTACCAAGCTTGTGCAAAGGACCAAGCGTATTTCTGGAAGAGAAGAGAAAGCGGAACTTTAGCACAGGTAATTATTTTGGACAGTGTCTGAAAAGCCTCATTTGATCTAGAAATGGACCGGGGGGGGTGGGAGGGAGCAATGACTCTTCTGGATAAAGGTGGCCTAAAAAAAAGACCACTTGCATCTTCCCTTACCAAAGGAAGGCCACTCACATTACTCAGACTCCTGTAGCACTTTTTTTTTTTTGGAGCAAGTCTGTCTCTTGAATGAGTTCCTCTCCCTGTGTCAGTGGCTGACTCCTTCTGACTCCAATAACACAACAGAACACTAGTCCATAAACATCAACTCCCCTGACATCCCTAAAATGTCTTCTTCAGAAAGCAGAGACTTCCTAGTTCCTGCACAACTCTGCCCTTTGTCCATGAGGATTTCAAGCCATGGAAACACAAGCAAGATATATTAAAAATATTTTATAGCTCCCTCATTTTCTTTGCTCTGCTTCCTGAGTTCTGTGAAGTAACAGTTCCTACTTCTGCTTTATGAACTATAAACTCAAAAGTATCTTCAAGAGCCTCAGTTAATGTTAACACACTCCACGTGATATACAGCCTACAATGAAACAACATGCACCTTGATTTTAGGTAGACCGTGAAAATTAGTGTTCAGTGCCCATGAGAGGCAAGTTAGGAGGTAACAGTCCAGGAACTGCGTGCTGAGATCTGATATGCAAGCACACTGAACCAGACTTACCTGCTCACACTGACCACTCACTGTCTCCTTTCACCCTCTTTTTCACATGCATCTGCCTAAAAAAAACTTGGAGGCAGCCATTTCTTGGGGAAGAAACCACAGAAAAACAACTTTCTGTAACAGCTGGTTTGCTTTGGTAATATATAGCCACAAAAGCACAACAGGATAAAGCAACTGACACTCCTTTTTAGGCTGGCAGGGCTACGGAAATGTTCTAATGACCTCCTGACTTTTTCAAGAAAAAATAAATCAAGGATTCAAAGCGGTTCTGCCGTTTGGCGTATCAGATGTGGTCACAAATCAAGCCAGCACATCTGGGGATGGAGAGGACAACAAGAGGCAATATGCATGGTCAGCATTCACTGGGCAGAACCTACCCAACTTGGTGAGCACCTGACCTCTCTGTGGCTGTCCCAGTCCACCCCCAACTTGAGGGAAACCCTACCGACCAGTACTCCTCGCTACTGTACTTACACCAGCCTTTGCCTGCGGATTCCACGAGTCATCTCCGTTCCAAGCAAGTGCACCACAGTGGCCAACTCCAGCTTATTTTCAACAGCATTAGGCTACGAAGTTGCCTTTTGTACTTTTGGTTTACCCCTCAGTAAACAAGAGATAAAAGGTAACTCCTCGGTGACTGTGGCCAAGGCACAAGCGTCTTAACCACTGCTGCCAGCACTTTCTTAAATACTAGGTATAACCACCTATCAGTGAACCCAGCTCATAAATCTTCAGGTAATCACCAGTTTCTTGGAGATACCTGTTAACAAAGACCAGCTTTATGCCTGGCACTTAATTGCAGTATGGCTGTTTAAAGGTAAAAGGAAATAGTATATGGTAATATTAGATCTCAGTTATCTGCACCCCTTATCTTGCATTTTTTTATTGCTAAGTGGAACGACTGGTCCAGGAACAGAGCCAGAATAGTTGGGCTGATATCACAGTTCAAGACGTCATAGACATTACCAAGAATTTGAAATTAAGGGTCATATCCAGAAGCATACTGACCTCTTTGTGAAAAAACATGAACTACCTAAGCTGAGTTACCAGTCAAGGCTCCCCAGGAAAATGCTAAGCTGTTTGTGACCCAAGGCATTATCAGGAACACCAACTCAAAGATGTCCTGTTCATCATTTAGAATTAAGAAAGCAGGAAGAGGCTCAAGAAAAGATGGCTTCACTTGTAGAAAAGTAATGACAGAAACTTTTCGAGTTCCCTGAAATCTCCATGCACTCCCACAATTTCTCCACGGCCGAAGGCTCTGAGGACTTCCACGTTACTTGCCAGGAGATATATTTTGAACATGAAGAGCTCAAGTTGTGTTTGCAATGCTTTTTAATAAATTAATTTGTATACCTAGCTCTCAGTGAACTGTGCTGGCTCTGGGCTCTTCCAGCTTGAGCTTTAATTCGAGTAATTATTTTAAAAGCTGGAGACATGATCTCCCTTTATTCAGCGTATGGAGAGGATTCTAACACCGTTCAGATACAGTTGGGGTTTCCACAGAGCTGTTTTGCAGCATATTCTCAACAAAAATTATACATTGCGTTTTTGGCAAAGGGAAGAGATGGGTGATCCAAATAAAACTCAGGAAACACAGAGGTTTTTCTTTGGCAGCAATTCCTGCGGTTTCACTGTTTCATTCACAGGGCCTGAACATCCATCCCAGGTTAAACTCTAACATGATGATGACAGTTACATGCCCACTCCTAGTCAGCCCTGCATCGGAGGAGTCAGAGCATCATGGCTGTAGCTGAGTGCCCACAATAGTCTGGGAAGGGTGCCTGGGCTTGCCTCCATTGTCAGTGGAGCATGGGCCCAAGCCTATGCTCAAGCCCAGACTTGCTGACATTCTTTCCACGCTAGCAGACTCTCAGGCTTAGCTTCAGAGCACTGCTGAGGTGGAAAATTCAAAGCCTACCCCAAAGCCCAGCAGACCCTTCTGGCCACTGGACACCAGGGAGGTCCCACCTAAAAGCCAGCACTTCAGCTGGTCTCAGCTGGCACGGTGCACAGATAGTCCCTGGGCAAACCGTGAGGCTTTGAGCCAGGGAAGCTCTGAGCTGTCAGGTTTTGAACTTCAAGGACTGTTTTGTTTCTTTTTACAGTTACATGAGCTATCTGTACTAAGCAGAGCAAAGCATCAGGCAGATTAATGCACTAATCAAAGGAAGACTTCCAAACTCAAACCACAAAAGGAACATACCTTCTCCTCTACCAAGAGAACCAAAACACTTCTTTCTGTCTGATGTGAGAGTGCATATGCAGGACTCTGATTTACTCTAACAAGGTGTTAAAATCCACCTCCCCAGGCACTGTTGAGTGTAATACATTCCATCCACTGAAGGCCCTGGAAGGCATTCTCAAAGCTGGGACATCAAGGAAGGCATATGCTGTGGGAGGCAGGCTGCCTTTCAATACATAAACCCATCATTTTACTGTTCATAAAGAGGCAGAACATGTCAAATACTATTTTGTCCTGAATGAGAAGCATTTACCCAGTTATGGGAAAATCTCTGTATATATCATGTTCCTGTAGAAGTACTTCTTGCTCTTTAGCAAGAATAATTGTCTCTTTCCGAGCATGGTTTGGTGATGTATGTGTCAGTAATTCACTGGAGACACAAATTCACTCTGAAATGGAAAGCATTTAAAGTTAACGCCTCTTCAAGATGTTTTTTCCAATCAAATTTGTGACACCGTCTGACAGGGCCGCAAGTGAACTGCAATTGAAAATACAACCCAGGCAGCTGGACCAGATGATCGTCACAGATCCTCTCAACTGAAATATCCTATTCTATCCTAAATAGATAATCTACTCTACAACCTCTCTCCAACACCACCCGTCAGGCCCCTATCAAAGATGCACTGAAGACTTCAACTGATTTCCAACCCCACCCTGCAAGCAGCTTACGGCTGCAATCTAGACTTTGTTCCTAACCCCTCTGAACCCATTCAATCAATTCTTCCCACTTGCTGTACCATGTCACCATGCGTTTCTGCTGCTCATACCAGTGGAGTTACTCACACAAGACTCAACCCAGCATGGCCCCAGAAGTGCATGAGCTGAACTGCTTCAAGGCCAGAAGTCATCTGTGCTGAAGTGCCTGATGGGATTCAGGCAAGAGCCCCACAGAAAAGAAGGTCCCATGAACTGTGAGTTACCAGAACTGGAGCTCGCTGTGCCGCCAGCACTGATGCAGACCCTGCTGTCGCACTCCAATGGCACGGCTCCAGATTTCCAAGCTTTCTCTATGCACTGACACAGATGAAGCTCCATTCACCTCGGTGCCTTTTTTAAGCTGACCTGTCAGCAGCACTACAACAGCATCTGGCACAGTTTCCATTGAACGCCACGTTCACACCGCGCCTGGGACAACGCTCCTCAAACTTGGTTATTACTCACAAACCCAAGCCTAATAGATCATGAGATGTTGAACAATTTATGCGGAACGACTCCCAGGGCACTGCACGCTGTATTGTTGTGCCGTTAACAAGGCTTTGGAACGAAGCTTCGTTGGGGACAGAAGAGAACAAAGTACCCATCTATTTTTTCATTGCGGTCATTGTTCCTGCCTAGAAGGACACACAGGCTGGTCTGTTGAACTGGGCAACTGTTTTTTTGCTGTGCTGTTTGTCTGCTAAATGCAGGAACTGTCAGACCTGGAAGTGACATCAGACTAATCAAATTAATAAGAATTTGGGTAAAAATCACTTATGCCAACTGTGAGACTGAAGTGAAATTTGTAAGCGCAGCTTCCGTCCCTGAGAAATCCACTTCCACCCAATTCCAGTGCAGCGAAGCAGGTTTCACACGCTCTAAGGCTACTTTTCCTGGAGCTACTGAGCAACTATTTCCCAATCTCATTCTAAACATAGTCTTCTCATATTTAACAACCTTGATGAAAGATCTTTACGCTTACGTATAAGGGTTGACAATGCGTCTCAAGTGTTATATAGTCACAGGTACAATAAAAGCAGTTAACTTTTGCAACCTTCTGCTCAAGGTTAAGAGTTGAAATAAAAGACTCAGATCAGTAAACCTTCCAGAGGTGATTAATTGAAAATGTTAAAATGAACTTAAGGTGAAAATCTTCTAGTTGTAAACAGCAGTGACAAAGAGAGGCAAGTTCTGTTTCTGCACTTAACACACAAAGTGGACAAAACATGAAAATTTTAATAAAGATGGTAACTTGACATGCAAGACTCCAACTGTTTTTTTTTTTTTACTGAAGATTACACATCCACATAGTCATCAAAAAGTTTGCATGTTCAGGTCAAAAAACAGTAGCAGATAAAGATAGAACATACCACAGGCATCAATTTTAAGTGAAGAAAGCCAAAAATCTGTTGCACCTGCAAACCCTCTGGGATTTCTTGCATAATATCAGCACATTGTGCTAACTTGTAAAAGAAAGGTAAATTAAAACTCCACTAGAGAACAATCACACAAAAATTTTAACCTGTTTCGTTCATTCCACAGATTGTCTTTCACAGGTAAAAAAAATAGATGCCAATCCCACCGCGGACCCCATAGTTGTTGAGCACATCTTTCCACTCACTATTACTTGTGTGCATAGCCAGACAGATCAGGGAAACATCCAAGTTCCAGATTTCATGGTAGCAATACTCAGATCAAAACCCAAAACTGCCAAACCACTCTCAAAAAAAACCTGTAGGAAAAGAAATCTGTAGCTAATGGAATTGAAAATAATAACAGAGCAAGCTGAAAAAACAGTCCTTGAAATAAATCTAAGAAGGAGCAACACAGACAAACATGCTCCAGTTTATGAAGTAATAAAATTTGTTTCATAGTCTCCAGCTGGATCCAAGCTTTACTCCTCTGAAACCCAGACAAAAAACTCACTGTGGACTGTACCTTGCGAGACTAATTTGTTTACAAGGTGAGGAAAATTAGATAATTCATCAAGTTAACATTTCATATTTCAGAGTATTTTGAACTATTTTAATTTATTATGGTAACATTAGAATCAAATGAAGCAATTTTTATTGTCATAATTAATAACAGAATAACTTGATTTTAATAACCCTCAGTCTTAAAAGAAGTCATTTCAACAAATCCCACCACCACCACATGCAATTTTTCCAGACTTCCTTCGAGAAGTAAGCTCGGTACTTACAGCAGGACAATTAAGGCTTATTTCAAGTCAGATTCAACACAGAGTATTTAGCAAGCACCTATTATTCAGCAGCAAAATAGAAATATGACCCAGTTCCCTTATAAACGTGCTTATATAATAAAGCTAGGACTTGAAAAGCTGTGACTTGGAAGATTTTTCCCTCTCCATAAAGGATTTCCTTAGGAGCAGTAAATACATAGATTAGCCATACTCTCTCTCCACACACATTTACATATAAATATAAACAATACATACATATTAAAAAAAAGCCTCTTCAGTCTGTTTTACTTTTGCAGCAAAATTAACTCTATGAACAGCACATGTTTCTGGAATTCAGATGTTCAAAGTTCATTTAAGCCACAAATTACAAGGATTCCAATTTTGGTGATGTCAAATCATCTATTCTGATTTTTCTGGGAAGAAAATCAGCCTTAGAAAGTTGCTTATGTGCAAAACTAATAACGGCAGGACAGTAATTCAAAAACACTTCTATCTCTTTACTTAATGTCATCAGGCAATTGAGAGCCAAGAGGACAAATAACTCCACAGGGCTTCCCAGCTTCTGGACAGCTTGAACCCTCCTAGACCCTGGCAGGCCAATGCACAGTCCTGTACCAAATGCTTTTATTTCATAGGAGGTGTTTTCATCATAACTAATATACTGCACCAATTTTCAAGGCTTAACAGTTAACTGGTCATCACAGTATCCTTAAGCTCCATCTCCATGGAAGCTTTGACCTGAAAAAGACTATTGTCACTCCTTGAAGCCACTATTCAGTACTAAGCCATTGGGGCCTATGCTGGTAGAGATCTGCTGGAGAGCAAGCACTCAGCATGCTGCGGGACAGATCTAACCAAGCCTTTTTAAAGTTCTGCAGCTTTTTACTCAAGCCACACACCGTTTTATCACCCAATTATGGGTGCCATAATTGTCTTCAGCACTGTCCAAGAGCAATAAAAAGCACTGATGCCACAAACTGCACAGAATCCTCAGCAAACTCAGGAGAAACAAGATGCTACAGGGACTCAAAGTTCAAGGGCAGGGGAGCAGAACATTGCTCTGAATGGCTGTGGGACTTCACTGCAACCTTGATCTTTTTAGTGCTGTATTTTCATTTCACACAGTGAAATACAACTAAGAGAAAGACTTCTGCCTCCCCGTCCCAGTTCTGCTGTTTAGAGGGAGCACAAAAGCAAAGCTTTCCTTCCTCCCAGAGTAGCACAACGACACGGAGACACGCTCCTTTATCAGCATGAACCGTAAAGGGCTATTCCTGGATTTCAAAAAGCACTCCCTTTTGAGCCTTCTCAATGGACTTGAAGCCAGAAGCAGCTAATTGACTTTGGAGGAGAAGACCCCATAGTAGTTATCAGAATGCTTTTAATCTGCTCAAAGCAAGAGCTCAAATCCTAAATCTCAGAAAATACGTGAAAGGCAGGTTCACTGGAGCGTGACAAGGATGCTATCTCACACAGGCAACAAAGTCATTTTTCCCAGTGCCACAGAGGAAAGGACCCGATGCCACAGCATCGGAATCAGAACACTGTGAATGCGGCTTTCAGCAACACATCCTTAACACTCAGCCTCGAGTCCTCTGGTGCTCCCAACCCCTAAGAAGGAATCTGAGCACAAACCTGTAAAAGCTATGCTAGTTTTGACAGGGACACATGGAACAAGGTAATAAAACGAAATTATAAACATTAAGTTAAAAAAAACAAAAGCTAGAAGACGAGCAAATCCATGCTAAGAGATCAGCACGCAGGAAAGCAGGAACATCACTTTCTGCACCCCCAGGAGTAAGTGTTTTCATGCATCCACCTTCCTGAGGCAGCTCCTTCACCCAGGGTATCCGTGCTCAATCAAGGCAACACCTTCCCTTTGCAACTGCTGCTCTCCAGCAGGACAGCATCTTCAATTCTGCCTAAGAACTGCTATCTCAAACTAGCTGTTTGCAGGCTTATTTGCAGAAAGATAACTATAGGTTTTCTCTCTATTCTCTCGCACAGCAGTTTTCATTCACAACCTTGCCCTAAATGCTTGTTATTTATTATGGACCTCCAAGGCAGCAGTGCAGTTAAAAATCCTTCAGGCAGAAACACAAACGGCTTCTCCACTGCTGCTGGAAGAATGCTTGTGTACATGAGCAAGGATAAGTAAGTAGACAAGAAAACAAAAGGAGTTACAGATTTCCTCTTCTCACGGGGATGTTTTTCGTTGAACTGCACTTTGTGCACAAATTCAACCTTTTCTTATCAAGGTAAGACATCAGTGACTGAAGCCTTTGCTCTACACCCACAGCCAGACTGTGAAAGCAGATTTTCAAAACTCCTCTACCAGAACTCCTATTAAAAACCTACTGTGAGGAATGCCACAATACAACACTAGTGTATGAGGGTGTTTTCTGACTGCCAAGGAGTCTCAAGATTTAAAAGACGTAACGTGGAAATCTAAAGGAAAAGTCTTTGCAGTTCTGAGCTTCAGAAAAACCTGCTGGACCTTGCTGGAAGCTGCAGGGATATGTACAGGGTGTTAACTTGCTAGGAATGTCCTGTGCACACAGATTAAAACTTCATCCCTCCTTCCCCAACTGAAGAAAAAAAATAAGGGGGGGGGTGGGGGGAATCCAATCCGTATTTCCATCTTGCCCCACTTCCAGCTCCAGACAGCACCAACAAAACACACTGCAGTTGCTCCCAGGCATCGGTCCTTCTGGAGTTGCCAGCCTCTTGAAATCTTGGAAATACAGTTTAGAGCAGCCTCTTCCTTCAAGTCCAGTCACTGCTTTTACAACAGTGAAATTCACACTCGGCAGGAGCAAAGGATAAGTTCTGAGCAAATCCTTCCAGCAGTATTCCTTTTGCAACTTGAAAATCTGGGTTTAATTCACATCTTCATCTGACTGGGGGGGGTGACTGCAGAAAAAGCATCGCTGCAGCTTGTACAAACACCCACTCTTCACATCGCACTAACACTCACAGGCAGGTGAACTTACTGAGAAGTAAAATCACCACATGAAACAGAGCCTTGCAGAACCCAACTCCACGATCTTCTGGCATGACAAAAGTCCCTAGGAAAGGTCTTTTGGCACTCACTTCAGCACCCAACAGCAGGCAAGAGAAGGAAGGGCACACACTGACAAATTGTCTCCCATGCACACAGGCATGTGAACAAGCACACACACAGAGACGTGAACAATTCCATTTACTCATTCTGCCTATTACAATAAAATTAAACCTGGCACAAAATACTCGCTTGGGTTTGGGAGCCTGACACTTCAGGAGGCTTTTGGTTAAGGGCGGCTGCGTGGTGTCTCTTTATCATGCTCTTAATGTACCAACAATTTCCGTCTGATTATCAACCGAAAGAAGTCCCAGACATGTTCCTGGTTTAAGGATTAAGTAGCGCTCCCGGCACAGGCACCGAGCCACGCTCTCCTCGGAGCGCAGAGCCCGGCACCTTTTCCCACACTCTGCAATACCAGGAAGCTCTCGGCACATCCAAGTACACGGACTGCAAGCACTGAAAGGATGCGCTCCTAACGAAGGGGAAATCCATTCATAATTAACGTTGTTGTATATTAAAAAAAAAAAAAAAAAAAGTATGCGAACAAAAGGATGATTAAATTCTCATTTCCACGGCTGCTCTCAGCAGAGCAGCGCTGGGCTGCAGTGCCTGGCAGGAAGCTCCCAGCGGGAAAACCAGGCGGAGAGGAGCTCGGCTCGGCTCACACAATATCCCCACGCGGCCACCTACCAGGTGTAAGACGAAAATCTTGCGAGGAAACAGGATTTCTTTGGACCGGCCGCTGCCGATCACTTACCGAAGATAAATCGGAGCCATATAAAAAAAAGTTTCCAGACACCGTGAAGCGCATTCAAAGTTCCCACCAACCACCCAGCGCCGGAGAGACGAACTCCGCGGTAAGGAGCCCGACCGGGGAGGAACTCGCGGGGCTGTCAGAGCCCGGGGTGCTCCCTGCCATCCCCGCCGAGCCCCCACCCC
>NW_008584906.1:0-32425 GCF_000691845.1 Merops nubicus
GGCGCCCCCAACCCCTCCCGACCCCGGCAGCCGCTTGTCGGTTATCCCGCCTAGCCCCTTCCTCCCCGTCCACCCCGAGGAACCGGTCGATGCGTGATTTTGGTGCTAAAGGTTTTCTCGGCTTCTACATCCTACTGTAGGACCATTGGCTCCTATGGCATCTTCAGATGGTTTCAGTGCAAAGTCCGATCGCATGTGGAAGTCTTCCATCGTATTCATAGCTGGGGTTGTAACTGAAGTAACTCCCATGCTCAGCCGTAAATGGGGGGGGAATCGGCGGGGGGGGCAAAAAAAACTGGACCGAGAGCTGGAGCGGCCGTCCTCGGGATGGCTTTGGGCACCAAGGGGTGAGGCGGCAGAGTCCTGGGATGCACAAGTCTCCCCACCCCAGAGACCATGGGGGAATCCCTGCAGCTCAGCTCCACCAGCACTGACTACATCACTCCCTGATTCTCTTCCTCCTCTGCTGAGGTGGGAGTCGTGGTCTCGGTCTGGTACATGCGCGTGCGGTGACTGTCATGGCCTTTCGAAAAGGGCTATGTCACAGTCCTACAACCAGGACAATTTCAGACCTGGTCCCTTCAACCCAGCAAGTCTCAAGCAAGTGTTGCAAGCTGACTGCTTATGGTATTTGTAGAGACCAAAAGTATTCTGCAAAATTTAGATCATCCCAATGCAAGCTACAGCATACAAAATTGGCTGAGGAGAGGCTGCAATACGTCACTCCTAGCCTTACCCACAGATGATGAATGAAAGGCCTTGAGTGCAGGGAGACTGGAGGAGATATGGAATGTCATCATTACAAAAGGTTGTATATGGATAGAAAGGTGTATGCATCTCATCTATACATGTGATATACATACACATTCACATAAGCAAGCAGTACAGCTACATGTGCAGATGCTTGATGTGCAGCCATCAGTGGTGGGAAGCAAGATGTAGGGTGCCAAGCAGCACAGTGAAATCAAGCATCTGCTCCAAAACTTCTCCAGAAACACTCACAGCAAGATGGAGAGGTCCATACCGATGGTGAGGGACACAGGTCCCCAGAGCAATTGCAAAGGAAAAGCAAGGAAGGATCATATTCATATGGTAGATACTCCCAGATACTTCAGAAAAAAAGAGAAGAGACCAGAGGGACTGATTTCCATGAAGCCACAGTGGAATTGGGATGAAGGACCTGGGACGCCTGGCTTTGAATTAGCATGTTGACTGAATAGATGTGTGAGGAGGGGAGATAATCAGTAGGACACATAGTGATAGGACATAACTTGTATAGAAGGGTCACACTAGGCTGTGGCTGGAGGGAAGGGGGCTATGCACTCCATGTCAAAAGAAGTCACATCAGCTAACTCCAGGAACTAAAGCCAAATTTTTATACACTTAGGGTCTAACTAGGAAAACAGTAGCATTAAGATGGTATTAATGACTCTTTGACCAGGATGGTGGCGATTACTATGCCAGGTGTGATCAGAGAGCAATAAAGTGATTGGAAGCAAGACCAGCCAAGAAGCAGCTTGTTCCCACTCAGAAATAAGATCTTGCAGTCATAGTGACTCCATGGAAGGAGCATTTTGGCACTCGGAAACTGTCACAAAGCTGTCAGGATGTGCTGGGACAGAGCCTTCCAGGGGAGGGCTGTAACGTGCCTGCTTCTGGTAGCTCTGGCCCATGTGTAACAGAAATGGCAAAGATCCAGAGAAGAGAAGCAAAGATCTCTGAAAATACACAGTGACCTCAATATTAGTGTGATTCAAGGATTCAAGTGACCAGGATCATAATAGTCTTGAGAAGTGATAACTGACAGAAAACGGTCAGATGAGAGAGAACACACAATCATGAGTAGAGAAGAGTCAGGATGGATTATTCGCTTTCTTTTATAGTATAAGAACTAGAGAGCATCAAGTGAAACTAGCAGGTGGCAGATTTAAAGCAAACAGAAGGAGGTGGATCGTCACACAGCAGGTAATTCAACAGTGGGACATGCTACTTTGAGGTGCCAAAAGTTCACAGGGGATCCAAAAAAGCACCCATACACATTCATAGAAGCAAAAAACCTCATGAGGTGCTATTAAATGTAAAGACACCAAAGCTGCCTCAAGCAGTCCCCTAAGCCTTGGAGGGTGGCTTTGTCCTGAAAAAGGCCTGACTGGGAATGGCAACAAATGGCTCAGGTCAGCGGAGGTGCCCAGTGCTGCATCAGCACCTCCTTCCAAGTAAAGGGAAGAGCAGCTGGGAGCTGGTTTTTGCAGTATTAGGTGGCTGTCTTTGTTTCTAGTACATGCTTTTAATTTGTTTACAGAATGAGCAAGCTGTGAAAAAGATTGTAGTTTTTGTATCAGCAGGTATTGTGGGGGAAAAAAACGCTTACCATCATATTAATAATTTAATGCTATATTTGGAAGACTGCTTGTTCACAAAGTAGCAACACCACAAATGACATTAATAGGTTTTGGTCAAATAAAATTCAGTTGGCTTCCTTGAGAAACACTAGCCACAGCACTGAGCAGAATTTTCTGCTCACTCTTCTCATGTCTTCCTACTGCCTTCAACTAATCTCAGTGGAGCATGTTAAAGGATCTCCATTGGGCATGTTCAAGGCACTGAAAAAGACATTTCCCTTCACATCTTCTCACATCACAAGTTCACATGATATACCACAAGTTTAATCTTCTGTTGCAATTTCTTTTTTGATGTTGAAAGGGAATGGGAATGGGCAGCTTTTGTTTTCTTAACTTTAAACCGTGACTCATTCCCTCCAAAAAGAGACTTCTACCTTTCATGACTTTGCTGTTTCAGTAAGACCTGGCAGCCTTAAAATCAGAAAATTTAACCCAGAAACATCAAATATTGACAGCTTTTTTTTTTTCCTGCAGAATTGTGAAAGTTTGCAACTTACTCTTTCAATCTTCCTTAGGAATCCAGCTGCAGGAATCAGTTGTTTCTGTTAGCATCCCACCTCACCTTCACAAAAGATCCACTAATTTGGTCTGGCCCTAATTTCTGTGAGAGAAAAAATGAAAACGGGAATCCTTTACATTCCAGAAAGTACATAAGCCATACAGCTTGAAGTTTCATAATCTTTCTGGAAAGTTTAACAATATTTATGAAATTTTCTCATTTTGTTGTTGTAATTGTGGGGCTTCACACTATCTTTAAGTGGAGTATATATACCATCATTTTGGTTCTTAAAACCAGTCACAAGCATTGGGACTATTTATCTGTAGAACTGGAGTAACTGAATTTTCTCATGGAGTTGTGCCCCAAGCTTTGTACTCACCCACAGCTGACCTATTTATTTTTTCTGATATGTTAAAGTGAGAAAGCTCTCCAAGCAGAAACCATGTAGGTATTTTGCATTACAGGCCAGTGCTTATCAAGAAAATAAATCAATTGCAAGGATCCTATAATTGTTACTGTAATACTATTACCCACATCTTCCTGAGTGCCTACACCCCTTTTTAGCCATGATGCACAGTGAAATTTATTTTCAATTTTAATTTGTCCTGTGAAAAGCATTCTGATGCTGATGTAATCTGCAGCACTGGTATTTTTAGATATTACATAGTAATGGCACCTTCCTTATTAAAAAAAAAAAAAAAAAAAGGCAAACCATGAGATTTCTGATTATAGTTAAACATTTAAAGTATTGGTGTATTACTATAACACAACTAATCACCTCAAGTATAATGCAAAAAATATTGGCTAACACTTTAACAACTCATAATTAATTTCTCCTCTGAAATGAGTTTTATTTGTTGGATGGGGGTTTTAAATTTATTTTGTGTTCATAGTGTTGTAAATAAAAGGACTGTATAGTCTTTGGTGTTTCTGCAGCGTTCTAGAAGTATTTAGGCTCATGTTAACGTTCACAGAAACTGAAGCTTGTTGCTCCTTTGTCGGTTTTGCTGTGACTCCAGCCTTGGCAGGGGAAAGGGGACAGGCAAGAGCAGTGGCCATCAGGAAGCATCTGCAAACCTTCTGAGGTGGAGCCCTGGGGTTACAGCTGAGTCTCTTCTTCCTTACCCAGTGTCTGAGAAGAAAAAAATTACTCGATTGGATCCAAATTGAACAAATATGTCCTTAAATGCAAGGACATGAGCAATTTCTTCTGAGTTCAGAGAGTCTTTATGTGTGGGAGGATGGATGTGGAGGGCCGCCTGGTTCACCCTCTTTGCCTTTGTTTTGCCCAGGTTCCTTAGCTCAACCTTTCTTTGGTCTTTACTCCTTTTCTTTCTCACTTTAACAGCTGTGTGAAGCTTTATCAGGCTGCTTCCATGGGATGTAGACCCCTGCCCATTCCTGGTGGAGCTTAGCAGTGTCATCTCAGGGGACAGAAGCATGGCATGAGAGCCTCCTGGCTCACCTCGGCAGGGCCCTATTGGAGTAGCACTGCTGTATGCCAGCAGCACCACCTCAGCACTATTCACAGCATGAAAAGGGAATTTCCTTAATGCATTTCAGAGCAAATCCATCCATGGGATCATTTCTTTGTCCACAGCTGGGTTACACCAGCATGGAGACCTACTCCTGAGAGGCATAACAGTGTGTCTAAATTAGCGAGTACTTCTTCATGCTCATATTCCAGCTGTGCTGATCTTTTGGTCACTAAGAATTTAGATGGGGGGAGTGTTGCTTTGCTGGTAATAATTAAAGTAATAATTACAGAAATCTGTTCCAGGATGGAAAAATCTGCTTGCTCAGACCAGATATATGAACAGTAACTTTTCTAGCTGTCAAAACAAAACTTTTCAATTGCAGCTCAAAGCCACTTAAACTTTCAGTAAAGGCAAGTGTCCTCATTAAGCTGCTACTTTATTCAGCCCTTAAAGAATTTGGTCAGAAAGAGCCAAGAGTTAAAATAATATCCCATGACAGACGTCTTTTCTACTGACAAATTTTTATACCTTCCTGATCATATTGGTCTGGCTACACTGAGGTGCTCCAGGAGGACAGGCAGGTGAGTAGAGCCTGTCTTCTGAGCCAACAGCATATACATAACAGAGAAGAACACCGTCGAGGACTAAGAGTGCCTGTTCATTTTGCTTGTCACTGCTTTTATTTGGCTGCAGTACTTCAGGCCTTCACTCTGCCAGCTCAGCTTCTGTACACACAGTTCATTTTCTTTAGCAGGAGAGAGGAGAGGCAACAAGGAATTTGCTTAACACCAGCATTGTGAGACAGTTTTAGTTACTCACATCTCTTGGCCCTCACAGCATATTTTAGGGAGGGAAGCAGTCCTTCAAAAACATGTACAGCATCTTGACATTTCAGGGCTGGAGTGGAGCTTGGCAGAGAAAACCTGGACAGGAGCCAGGTTGCTTCAGCAGATCCTACCTGAAAGTGATCCTGCTTAGCCCTGCTTTAACAGAGCATTTCACTGAAGGAGAAGCTTTCGTGGCAATTTGCCCAGTGAAACTGAGGTAAAATAAAAAGATAAGTGATGTATTACCTATTGGCTTGGCAAAGCAGAACAAATACTTTTTCTTCTGGATAATAATGAGATATTAAGGGCTTTGCTTCATATCATGTGTAAACACAGGCTTTGATTTATTAATTCAAAACTTATTTATTATTAAAATCAGGTCGGTCCTCTTTGTTGGCAGGGAAAGGGAAATTTTTGTCTTTTCACTTTCTGTTTGTAGTGGATTTTCACCTCTAAAGAAGTCTTTCCAGGGACACTCACTGTAGAAACTCTCACCAGGCACATTCCCCTGTTAATCACCCTCTGAAGCAGATAATGCCCTTCCATGAATCCTGTCAAGGTTCCATGGCTTTGGTAGTGAAAAAGGTCCCACCCAATGCTAGGGATGTTTTCCTCCCTTCCAGAGCTGGAGAACAGGAGGACGGAGGGAGCCAACACCCACAGAACCTTCCCCAGGCTGTCCTGGATGTCACCTGGCAGATGTGCCCCCATGTGCAAATGAGCATCCCACTTACCATCCCTGCTTCCCACAGTCCAAGTCAGTGCATCCCTGTTCTGGGCAAAACCTCACCAACCCCCTCAAGGGTGGCAGAGACAAAGAGGTGCCAGAAAGAGGGGGTCTTGCTCACGTCTCCTGCTGGCAAAACAAGGAGTGCTCTCTGTGCCCCTCAACTCATTCAACACTGCAGCAGCCTCTGATGCTGTGAATGCTGTGCATCTGGAGGGCTACTTAAGCATAGCTAGAGCCTTTCTTCTTTGTTGCACTTCCCAGCTCCTACTGCAACACAGCCTGGGTGATAGCCCAGTGTGACTGAAAAAAAAAACAAAACAGAGGAGCCAATTACAAACATTTAATTTAAGGCTCTTGTGCCTTAAGTCAAAACGGTCACTACAAGTTACAAATCCATTTCCAAGTCAGCGCCTTCTTTAAAGCTTTGGCTCTTTTGCCTTTCTTAATCAGTGTTTAATTATTAACAGAAGAGTGATTTTTGGATAATGAGTCCCATCTGCTGACTGCCTGCATGTATTTGGCCTGGCAACACCGATCTCCAGAGAGCTCCTCCATAGCTTCTGCACACTCAACTGACCATCCTCCCAAAGCGAAAGCAGATGCAGCTTCTGAATGCGCTGAACTAGATGAAGCTGTTGCACCTTTTGTGCTAGCCCATCGTGTCCCGCGAGTTCATTTTCTGAAAGGCAGCAGCTGGCCCTGGTGAGCTGTTTCTGGAGCACAGCTCACCCATGACTCATCCCTCCTGCAACCTGTCCTGCTGCACTTCTCTTTTGACAAGTCATTTCTGTCGCTCTGACCGTTGCCCTGCTCTCAGAATTGCTAAGCCCGTGTCACTGAGGAGACACTCTGTCAGAGGCAAGTGGATAATCAGTGGCAGAGGATGAAGAAGAAACCTTTCCTGGCATAGTAAAAGCTGATATCAATTTTAAGTCATCCGTTCCTAGAATTTGTTATCATTACTGGGGTAAAGATGAGACTACTGGGGGATGGGTGGGGTGTATTTGTGGGGAAACTGCCTTGGGGAATGCTGCTGTAATGCAGCTGAGAAGGTGCTGAGTCGGAATTTGAGTGCAGGGGATCTCAAAACTCTGGCACAGTTGCTTTATCACTTTAAAAAAAGAGGTCGTGGGAGGGGAGGGAGGAGCAAAACTGTTGGCTATTAATAGAGAATATGAGTAGGAGCTTTATTTTGAATAGCTTCTTTAATTAGTGACATGCAATGCAGAAGCAAGGCTCACAATGCACTCTACCTGCTGGCTTCCCAAGTTCAGACCAGAGAGAGGCAGATCAAAAAACCACTGCCATGCAAGGGAGTTTTAAATACAATGAGCTAAAATGCCCAAATTAAAAAATAACCAGGAGATCAATCAACCCTGATCTTCAGAGAGACACCCTGTGAATGCAGGCTAGTGAGGTCAATGCCAGCTCCAACTCAGGAAATTTGTTACCTTACCTGCCTGCCGTGAAGGTTCCCCATTACTCTTATTTCTCTCAGACTTTGTCTTCTATGTCCCTGTGGACGATAAGCTCCCAGAGATAAGAGCTGTCTCGTCTTACTCAGTTTTACAGTGCCTGGCACAAACATGACTCGCTCTTGTGTGGTGCTACGAGAAATAATACTGCTCTGTGCTGTGATTCTCCAGTAGCACAATTTATTCCTACTGGTGTTTTTAGTATCTCAAAGAAATAAACAATGACAACCAGAAGCAGCTACTTGGGTGATTTAAAATTAGGAGAAGGCTTGCTTCCTTAGCTCTGTACATCATGACCCATGAACGCCACTGGACTTTAGTAGTACATTAAATTATTTGGAGTATTTTGAAAAAACTACTCAGATGCTTGAGCTTACTATTTGGCTGTTTGCACCCTGCTTTAAATAATTACATGTGGGGTGGCAAATCCTCCTTCTAATGAAAGAAGAAAGGAGTACTCCACAAATATGCATGTTATGGTACTGATAAGCAGCAACCAGCCCTGCAGGAAAGTTTTAGAATGTGGATATCAAAAACAGAGGTGAGGACAGACAGCTGCCAGGCAGAGCTCCTCCTTTCCCAGTGAAGTAGTTCTATGGGAATGCTGACTCACCTACTCTCTGTATAACAGAGGTGGAGAAAAAGCAATTACGCATAATTTCATTGCAAGTCTTTTCTGCACCACCATTTCACTTGTGGAGAGGATCTGGCTGAAGAGTCAAAAGTTCTCTGTGTGGGAAAGCCTTATAAAATTATACCTTGAGCTAGATATGTGAAAGCCTGATAAGCAGGTGTTAATAGTTGCCAGTTAGCTTCAAAGAAAGGATAATGTTTCATTGCTTGGCAAGCCAACACTTAATGCACACAAACCGGTAGTAAACAGTTTGTGGAATAGTTGCAGAGAACATTTAGACAAAAGGTATTAGAAGATCTGCTGGTGGTGTTTGCACAGGCTTCCCCTCTTTTTTCCAACTGTGTTTAGTTTTCATCACATTATCTCCTTCTCTTCCCAACTGGGGGAATCTTGTTCATTAAGAAGAACAGTTAATCTCATCTGCAAGTACTTACTCATCTGCAGGTGCTGGTCTGTTGTTCAAAGTAGTTCAATTTTTAGCAGCTGTCCCTCTCAGCAGCAGTGTCTCTCACTTCTCCAAGTGAGAAGTTGCAGCCTGTACAGTTGAACAACTTCTACCCCTTGGTCAAACCCAAATGTTGCTGCATTGAATGGTTTCACATGAAAAAGGGAACAGACATGGGAGGCAGCTCTGAGGGGACCTTCATTACTTGGCCTATTGTCTCATCTGATCGCTCATGTTAAGTACCTTAACTTCACCCTTGCTCATCTGTTCCTTGATCTGGCAGGATAGCTTACCTGTAATACTAACCAAAAAAGATCAAGATATGCTATTGTTGCTTTCTCCTTAAGTCACAGGCTCTCAGCTGTGGTGGTCCCAATGAAGTGAGACGAGAAAGGCCAAAGAAACAGGTTGTTCAAAATGCCCCTTTCTCCTGTGTTATTAGTGGCTCTGGTGAAAGACGTGACCTCCCTCTACAAGCTCAGTGCTCTGAGGTTGCTCGGCCCCGTCTCCTTATCTCTTTTTTATCTCCCCTCAGGATCTCACATTGATTTCAATAGATCTGAATTTCAGTTTTCCCATTTCCCAGCCAAAATCCTTGTGGGACCTCAGCAAGTTGAGTTGTATAAGTTTTGCTGTGGCTGTGCCACCGTCTCTCACATACGCCTCCAAGACGTGGCGTAAAAGCAGCCTGGAAATGGGCGGCACCTGCAATGCTGTTGACTTACGCCTGCACTCAATGTTTGGACTGTTTTGCAACGTTTCGCAAGATGGCAAAACAAACAATCCTCTGGTTTAGAAACGAGGGAAATGTTGGACTTCACAGCAGATACCTTATCTCTTGCAGTTAGAGAAAGAACAAGACAGAGTCAAAACAAGAAGCCTGAAGCAGAGGAAGCTTGCCTCTGTACTTTTACACTTTTCCAACTCATATCTTTGAGTTCCAGAGGTTTGTGACATTTTGCTCTGATCTTTTGCAGAAAAAGATTTCCTTGCACAGAAGTGCCTCGTTGTTCAGTGCTGACATCTGCACATACATCCATGGTGGAGTCTCATTTCCCAGCTTAAGCTTGATACCATTGGGGTTTTATTCCTCTACTATCATGATTCAGCTGCAGGTCTGAGTAAAAGCAAGATGGCTTTCAGCTTAAACCCAGAGTAAATCAAGTAAGTGAATTGGCTCCCCATAAAGCTTCCCAGTGCTTTGTACTTGTAACCTCAGTGCTAGTTAGCAAAAGAAAGGCGCTTGGTTTAGTGGGGTTATTATCAATTCTGTGAAATGTAGGTTTGGTTTTCTTTTTAAATCACCTCCGTCATTAAAATGAATAAGCCCTAGAAGGTCATGCTCCTTTGCACTGCTTTCACTCTGCTCCACTGCACACAGGTTTCAGCACCATTCATCTCTGGGACGTTGGAGACCCCTGTGAAGGGTGACATCTTCTTTCTAGTCCACGCAAGAGCAAATGTGCACAGGAGCCATTTGTTCTGATAAAGGTATATATTTTGTTCTGATAAAGGTATATATTTTGTTTTTATTTAGTTTTTCAGCCAGCTTTCCTAAAGAAAAGAGACCCCATTTGCAACCAGCTTTGATCAATGCCCATTTTCCCTGGCTCTCAGCATCCTGACCAGCTCTGTCACCCACTGCCTGACCTGAGCAGTGCACAGAGGAGAGGTGGGGGGGAAGTGGCTGCAGGGCAAACCCTGCTGTGGCCACCAGCACCAGCCAAGGCAGGCAGAACCGTGCAAAGCACCCAAAAAAAGCCCTGAGGAGAGCACAGTCCTTCATACGCATGGCATGAAAGGAACATAAACAGGAAGCGTAAAGCCACAGGAAATTCAACAACTGAAGTTTCACCGTTCATAGAAGCATTATTTTTACCAGCTCTATCACTAAGTGTTATGCCAATAAAAAAGCGCTTTTCCTTTTTTTCTCAGTCTGCTCAGACCTTGGGTAGGAAAAATACAGTCCCTTTAGGTTATGGATTACTTTACGTTCTATCATCTCCCACAATATTAGAGCCTGGTAATGCTGAGCCCTAAAAATCCTCACCAAGAGATGTTGGAGTCCAGCCATAGGAACACATCTCTACCTGGAACATGGGGAGACAGTCTCAGTGGAAATATTATATTGATTTAAATGGGTTTATACACCTTGGCATCTGTGAGAGTTGCTGCTGTCACACTGTGCATGTACTCAGGTGTCAGCAGTAAGACATCCTTCAATAGCTCTGTGCATTTCAGTCACCAGGACAAGGCTGTTAACTACTATTTTGTTTTGAAGCGAAGCGGAGAAAATACTGTGCTTTGTAGCATCTCTCAGAGCACTCCTTTTATCCTTTATAACTTTTTTTTTTTCTGCTTCTCTCAGCAAAATTCTCCCGTCTGTGAATTACACAGATTTGCAGTGCTTCTCCCAAATCATCCAACTTCCAGCAGTGAGCAAGGGGTGCTCTGTACTTACCTCCTCTTGTCCTGACACACCTCTCCTCAGAGATTTCTTCATCCACAGACAGAAACCCCACTCCATCCCCTGTGCTGCTGACTGACAGATCCACTCTCTGCTCCAGCACTATTCTTCTGTGAAACTAAAAACCAGGTGGTCTTCAAAGGCAGGACAGAGAGAAACCTGAAGCTTCCAGGTTCATCCATCCTGAATAATACCTGTCTGTCAATCTGCCTGCACTGTGAGCTGGCAGGCACTCAGCTTGGGGGGACCTCAGCACCTCTCCAAATGTGGGAGCAGCCCACGAGGGAGAGTGGCAGAGCTTGCCTTGCCTCCACACTCACCTGTGGAGAATTCTGTGAGCCAGCCTTTCCAGGGCATCCATACAGCTACAACTCTTGCTCAAGACCTTCACATCTTGGCTACTGCCAAGACTTTGCTGGGGCCTCACGCGGGTGGTTCTCCCCGCAGATGGCTTCCTGGAGGTGGCTGTACTGGTGGCTTTCCTAGGCCACCATTGTTCATCACCCTGCTCCTCTTGCATCTCTCTGCTGCATCTCTTCCAAATGCAGTTTTCTGTCATAGCCTGCTTGTCTTTGCTTTCAAGGCCTTTCCTAGTACCCATTGCCCACCGAAGCCATCCTTGCCCTGCTGCCCAACAAGCACTCCTTCTGCTCTCTTCCCAGCTCCCATTCCTATTTGGATGGTGCCCTAGAGCAACATCCTGCACAGCTCCTGACATCTCTCCAATTTCTCCTTAAAACTCTCTGCATTAACTGCAGAAAACCCCACAGCAGTTGATACTGGTGCCTTTTATGCTGCCCAGCACCATCTCCTTGCCCCCTTTTCCTGCCCCACTGGACCTGCCTGCTGCTTCCTTCCTTGTCCTTCACTTGTGAAATCTTTGAGGTTGTAAGGGTTGGGGCTTTCCAGGAGGTAGGAGCTTTCCTCCTCTCACCAAGGCAACACAGGTCTGGCAGCAGCTCCTGACCAAACTTGTGGTTGATGAGATGGACTGTTCCTAGGGACATTCTGTGACCACCTCGCAGTGGTGCCGCAGCTCTTGGCTCGGGCAGGTAGTCACTCCTGCTGGGTCACACCTACCTGTGGGCTTCTCCTTCCCCATCTCCTTTTGCCTCTCTCCCAAGCTCCATCACATACTGCCCTCAGAACACACATTAACAATGACAGTTTACCTGGAGGTATTTACTTCTACTATTTATGGCATTCCACTGGTTTTAGGGGTTTGCTGGTTTAGTCTTTTTCCTTGCAGGGCATTTTTGTGGTTTAGCTCTAAGGTGAGTCTGCCCCATGCCTGGACTATGATCCCTCACAGAGACTGCCCTCCCCCCTCCTTAATTTTCTCCCTGGCCTGTTCTCCCTTGTCCTTCATCCCCTGTTTTGTAAGCCAGGCTGCTTCCTTCTTCCCCCCTTCCATTTTCTGTGTATTTTTCTTAGCCACTTCCCTTTTTCAGGCTTGCCATGCAGCTGTAGATGACTGAGGGTGCAGCATCCTGGGCACATACTGGAGTAACCCTCCTCTTCCAACCGCCTGCCACAGCATATTTTAATCTCATCAACAACTGCACAAACTATTTATAATCAGCTCTCTGATTACATTCCTAAGGTCAACCTCCAAGTTAAAAGACTCAGAGTAGCTGATACACTGCTACAAAGCCTCCTCTCCCCCAGAGGTTTCCAGAACTTCTGGGCAGTATTTTAAAGGCTGCAGTTGGAGGTCCCACCCCTCTCTCAAGTCTCTCAACTTGCTGCCATCCCTCTTGCTTCCCCTCCTCCCTGCCTGCCCCCCCCCAAGTTTACCCACAGAGGTACCTCTGAGGAAGGCTGATCAGAAAGTGCCTGTGTTGATGTGCCCCAGCAGTTCAAGCCTGTATACCATATACCCCAGCAGGGTCTCCCCAGCTCACCCTTCACAGCACCCAGCTGGGGAGCAGAGGCACAGGGGATGATGCTCACTGGGCTCCAGTCCCTCAGGGTTCCAGCAGTATGTGGCTGTTGTCCTGCCATCATCACAGACCCAGGTCACTCTGGGCAGCTGAGCCACCTGTTGTTCTTTTAGCTGATTTCAGCACAACCCAGACCCTTACTCTTTTTCCATGACTTACAAAAGTAAGCTGGTGCCACCCTTTGGGCTTGTGTGGAGAAACTCTGAGTCCTGCAGGCCATAGTGCCCTCTGCAGCCCTGGGCCTTAGAGCTGGTCTACAGTAGGACCAGGAGGCCCCACTACAGCAGGGTGCTGGCCAGGGGGGCTTATACATCACTTACAGCCCCCGAGAGGATTGCAGCCATAAAATATGGGGACTAGTGAAAGAGTGGGAAGAGTCTGAGTTTCATTTCACCCCTCGATGTTTTCACTCAGTAGCATTTCAACAAGCAGCAGCTATTAAGTGTAAGGCAGAGGTGGTACCAACTCCCAGCATGCTGCTGGAGTCTCAGTAAAGTTGGTTCCTTCTTTCAATGCTTCTTCCATCTTCCATAGGTCTCATGAAATGTTTTAATCATAATAGTGTCATGTAATTTTATATAAATCCTACCCTGGCCAAGAAAAGGTTAATCAAGAGTTTACGGATTCTTGGGTGAATCTATGTCTGCTTTAAATGACAAGCCTGAAGGGCAAGGAGACCACAGCACACTTGGGGTTATTGCCTTCCTGAGGTCTTAATAACAGGCTGGCTAAATGGAGAAGGCCACGCATGCAGGGTCACTAGCCTTACCAGGCTAGTCTGAATGTCTGGGCTCAGGACCTCCTGCAGCAGCATCCCCATCACCTGACAGTCAGCCCTCGCCCAGAAAGGAAAGCTCATAGCCTCAGCTGAGGCAACGTGGGAGAGCTCAGCACCAGGAGCCAGCTGGGGATGAGGAGGCAAAGGAGGGTGAAGGGGCTCTGCAGCGGAACTGCTCTGTCCAGAGAAGATTAATTACATCTGCCTTTAACTAGCCTTTCTGCATTGCATCATGCAGGAGAGGTGTGGGCTGTGCTGTTTGAGGAAGCTGTTTTTAGCTGAATGGGATAAAAGGGAACCCAAAACGTTTTGGTTTTAGTACCAGATGCAGGCAGGGAGAGAAAGAGGAAATGCTTGTGTCTGTTAAGAGGGATCCTACAAATGTAAATCCCCCTGTAAATTAGGGTTTAGTATTAATCATAGTTTTGTACAGAAGAGTGTAAGTTGCACTGTGCTGGTTGTTTCCACTGCTCTCTGTAAAGTTCTTGAGGTTATATAGAACCAATGTTGTCTTAATGATCATGGAGTACTATGACAGTACTTTTCATCCATAGGTACATCTTTGCATCAGCTACTCTCAAACCACTCAGTCATTATTACTATAGCTTTACACATATGCAGGAGAACCAGTTATCTGGTCCTCCTTTAGAATCAGTGAGATTTTTTCACATGGCCCCTTTCTGTATACAATTTGAAGCCAGGAGGACCTATTAGATCATCTAAGTTGGTCTTCTACACACCCTATGCTACTGAATTTCACTGAAGCTGCTATGAAGCTCACCATGTTCAGCTAGGCAGAAACATTTTCGTCTCATCTGCAGCAGGCGGAGGCAGAGCACCATCATCAGTGGTCCTCTGAAACTGGGGGCAGGAGTGGTGAGCTATTGAATCCAGTGCCAGATCTCGCCTGCAAACACTGAACAAAAACACTTTTGAAAACAATTGCTGTGCACCTTGGTTTCTTTTGAGGTGCTTTAATTGTGTGACTGGCTTCATGACAGAACATCTTGGTTTCTAGCAAGAAGAAAACACTATGTTTCATTTGGCTCAAAAAGTGAGGTCTTAATTTTTTGTTTTGTGATTCTCCAGGAAAATCCCAACTTCTGAATTTGATTTTTAAGACATAAAAATAAGATTTAATTGCTTACAAGGCAAGGTTTTATCTCCATTTCCAGTAATCACCTTTTGTGATGCAAGCAAAGCAAGCTATTGCACCATCCTTCTGCTTGAAGACAATTATCACAGGTATGGCAGAAACTTTTTTGCGGGGTGCAGTGAGTTTTTTTATTAAACATTACAGGACTATCAGTGGTATGGCAGGGATCTGCAGGGGGAAGATGCTTCATAATTGGAAGCATTCTGCAAGTAGGTCTAGGGTAGGAAAGGCAACCCTTTTTGCCTCAAAATTATCTGATTCTGGTATACTCTGATATGCAATGAGAAAGACAGGGAGGTTTTCTTTGGAAGCAGCAATGGAATGTTCTCACGCACATGGGATGCAAGTCCCAGGATGTAATAAAGTCTCACAGTGACAGGCGGCAACCAGCCGCCGGGGTGTGAAAGGTTTGCTTCATTCAGAAGGCTTTTGGTTTTGGTTTTAAATGACTCATTAATGTGAATTTTGGAGATTATAGTGCTGTCTGCAGTGACACCCTGTGGTGATGAAGCAGTAGTTTACCTCTGACCTCGTTATCGGAAAAAATACTACCCAGTTCTGCTGTGACTGTCCTGCTGCCTGCAGTCACTAGCAGGAGGAAATACACAACTGAAAGGCAGTTTTTCCTGGTAATGAGTAGCATTCCTTATAGGGTATCAGGAGACAAGTCTTTTGCTGTTACTGTTATAATTTAGCCATTATTATTCATATGGTTAATATTTGTAAAAGTGATTTCATATGCATACTGCCTGACTACAGCAGAAAATAAGTGAGTGTGAGGTTATAGTTACAAATATAACTTGCATATGAATATAGAGTAATTCAGTTTAAAATGCAAGGGTAAACCATATATATTTCCAAGAGGAATGCGCTGCGTGTAAAAAAGGACCTAGTGACAACTAACAACTGTATCATTGTAGAATCATAGACTGGTTTGGGATGGAAGGGACCTTGAAAGGCCATCTAGTCCAAACCCCCCCCTCAGTGAGCAGGGACATCTTCAGCTGCATCGGGTTGTTCAGAGCCCCATCTGACCTCACCTTGAATTTTTCTAGGGATGGGGCATCTACCACCTCTCTGGACAATCTGTGCCAACGTTTCACCAGCCTCATCGTAAAAAAAGTCTCTTTCTTAAATTTAGTCTGAATCTACACTCTTTTAGCTTAAAACCATTACCCCTTGTCCTGATGCAACAGGCCCTGCTAAAAACTCCATCCCCAACTTTTTTATGTGTCCTCCTTTAAGTACTGAAAGGCCACAACAAGGTCTCCCTGTCGCCTCTCTCTCAAGGCTGAACAGCTCCAAATTTATATTTTGAGTAAGTTGCTTGGGTTTTCTTCTGTTATGGAGCAGCGTACTGGAAGTGTGGATTCTGTTCTCAAGGACAGACTGTTCCATAGGACTTATCAGCATGTCTGACTTGCCTTTTTTCCCTTTAACAAAGCCAGATTTGAGTAGGCGCTCTCAGAAGCTGTTGTGAGGAGAAGGCAGTCTAATTCCTGTCAAAAATATTCCAAACTGTGTAACACTTTCATGCTAGCGTTTTCATCTGGAAAAAAAAAAAACAACTTGTCTCCCTCACATTTCACAAGTTTGTAGGACAGTGTGCCTCCTCAAACTATTTTTTTCCAAAAGATATGTATTAGGAGAAAAACATATCAGGCTGTATCCAACAGCCCAAAAGGCGTAGGGTTGCTGCAGCTCCATGTCTCCAGGTCCAGTCAGCAGCAAAGCTGCTGTGTCCCCCGCGGGCACAGGCACGGGGCACAGGCACACACGCCACCACGCGTTTAACCACACACACTGGTAACACAGACAGACAGCGCTTCACACCGACACAGCGCCAACGGCCTCACCCTGCTGCCCTCTCTGAGCAGGGCAGAGGGCCACGGCTGGGAACATAAGCAGATAGAGACACTCAGCTTGCCCCATAGCCCATCGTAGATCCCCGTCTCCCCTGTTGCTGGTGCCTGGACAGCAAGCCCTCGAGGCCACAGCCCCACTCCGGTTCCTGGCACAAACCATCTCACTCATGTAGACACACACATGCAGGGAGCTGGCTGGGACTCTCCTTGTCCCTCCAATAGCCATCTCCTCCTGGGGCCTTGCCTGTAGACATCCCACCACCACTAGCTCTGAGGCCACTTTGCTTGCCTGGCTCAATTCTCACTGGTGGCCACACACTCACTTGTACCCCTGTACCTGCACCATGGGCACAGGGCTCTGACCCTTGGCCGCAGCCCTGGGGCTGGCACTGTGTCACCCACTTGGGTCTCTCTGGTCACTGGCAAACAGGTCTTTCAGCCCATGGTCCTAGCCAGGTACTGGCACACAGATATGCCCTCGCTCCAGGTGCTGGCACCATGGGCACGTGGTCTACTGTGATCCAAGGTGCTGTTCCCATTGCTAGACCATAAATCAGGTCATCCCAGTCATGCACCACAGACACACAAGTGCTCTGACCCACAGTCTGACTCCAGTTGGTGGCATTTGGCCCCCCATATACACATGCAGAACAGAGGCCCCCACTCAGGAACAGTCAAACCAGAATTTACTAAGTCAGGACAGACTGTGCTGGTCAAGACTCAGGGCCTGGATAGACGAATGTACTGGCCAGCAAATTACTTACACGTGACCAGCTCTTTTTATCTTCCTACACGTCTTATCTTCCCCAGAGTTGTTCATCCCCAAATCACCTAAATCCATCCCTTTCCCTGCCTTTGGTTCCTTCCCTGAATATCCCATCATAAATCCTCATGATCCCAAAATGTTCTTCCCCTGCATCCTGTGACACATCATACCACTCCTTACAGACACTCCTACATTGACTCACTTCGATGGGTTTCATACCTGGAGCCTGGGGCTGAGGTTCTCCTAGGACAGCTCTGGGAGGAACCCACACAGGGCACCCCAGCCTCCATGGCCTTAATTTGTGCTCCTGTGCACGTCTGGGCTTGTGGAGAAGCCCTGCAGGGCAGGTGATTATTTCGGCTTGCCCTCCTGCTCATCCTTCTGTGATCCTCTGTGGGCATGCAACAAGCTTTTATCCCATAACCCAACAATAAAAGGATAGTTCCACTGTGCCTTTACCAGCAGAGCTGGCTGTAAACCCATTTTTCCTTCTAGGGACCAAGAAGGATGAAAAACCAGAACCTACTAAATCTACAGGAAGAGCAAACTCTCCAACGTAAGACTTCAAGGAGCATTCCTATTCCAAATTACTTTTAAGTAGATTAACAGAAGTCCTGTCAATCATTTACAACATGTAACTGTGCAACTGCTTGTTGTAATTCACAACCTAGATGAAGAAATCTACATCCACAGTTTTGTAAAGGTTATGTTTTGGTATGTCTAACAAGGTCCTATTTAGTTTTTCAGCAGAAGTGTAGGTAATAACTCTGCCTGGAAGTGAAGTTTCAGTTAAAATAGACTTTCTCTCACAAAACATTTCAACAAGAGATGAGATTCCTCCTATTTAGCCAGCAGTCAGAGAACTCATCTACAATGTTTAAAATGGCCTCCTCTACATAACTTTTGAACCTGCATTTCCCATGCCTCAGTCATTACTCTGATTACCTGGCTATATGGTATAGGGCTTCAAAGCAGTTCTTTTCAACTTCAGATGGTAAGGCAGATGGGGAAGAAAAGGGAAAGCAGTATTCTGAGAAAAGCACAATAATAACTTAAAACTATTTTACAAAAGCTATCAGATCCTAAACAAATAATACACAGAAAAGCATGATAAAATTTAGAAAACAGCATTTAATTTAAAAAAAACCCACTAAACAAACAAATGAGCAATTTGCTAACGTTGTCTACGCTACACAATTGAAAGTCTTAAGTCTTATTTTGCAAGCACCCTACAGTCATTTAGTGTTCTGTCTTCCTCTCATCTTAAGAAGACAGCCACAAGCTGAAACATCAATACAAATGTTTTACAATTTTTTTAAAAGCCTGTTCCACAAATTCAAGGTCAAGAGAAACAAGCTTACCATTTGCTAACATGTTTCAGCTAAAGTCTTGTGATTTAGTCGAATTGATGTTAACAGTTCAGAAGAGAATTCTCCAGTACCTCAAGTGTAGGTTTCCAGCTGATTAAATGTGGCACATACACAGCACAGAGCAAACTCCCTCTCACTTATGGCCAGCGAGAGGGAAGCAGGCTGCTCAGAATGCAGACTTCCTTTTGTGCTGATTCTTAAAGCCCAAAATATGCCACATCAACTCCACCCCTAGGGAGCTGCAGAAAAAGAAATTTTGGTAGACTGGTCCCTTAGTTTCTCAGCTTCAAGGTTGGAATACAAAATTTACTTTTGAAACAGCTGTCCTGTTGATATAATTGCTTTACCTAATATTCCATACAAAAAGTTATAAAATCATCAGGAAAACTGACTGTATTCTAAACATTCTTCCTAATTGTATGTAAAAAAAAAAAAAAAAAAGAAGCTGTTTCCCACAGTTCATGCCCTAAGTTATAAAAACAGTTTAGGGTTAGTCTATAACCTAAACTTTAAGAACTTGAGTTAAGAAGAAATGTATGATGACATTACTATCACATTACAATCATCAGTAAACATATTACATTCTGAATCTTCTTCCTATTGGCAAAGATATAAACTCAAACTATTCAGAGTAACCTTCTCTCTGCCCCTTCAGCCAAGTGAAATGTAGCACCAAATCAATCCGATAAGTGATTGGATCTTTCTTCAGCCACCTCTTCCTAATATTTCAGATACTCAGAGCACTACTTTTAAATTTGCCTGTGCTTCAGACACTCAGGTTTTAATTTCTAACACAGCCACGCTGTGTTTCCCCTCTAACAGTGGACATGCCTGACTCTGCAGCAGCTCATTACGCCACAGGTGGCAGGGAAGAATGATTCGGGTGTAGAAGTGGTGTTCCATGCTAACATTGCATATAAACGTTACAAACATTTACACAGATAAAAACCACGGGCTGAAAAACGACGAGGTGAAATTCTTTTAGCAAGGGAAGTAGAACTCTTTGGTGAGCATAGAGACAATGCACGGAATCTGTTTCTTTGCATTGAAGTCCTGCCGGGTGGAGCAGGACTCGTACTCTGCCACTCTGCGGTTCACACGAGTCAGAATCTGCATGAGTTCAAGTTTCCTCCCGTGTTCCTTCAGCATTTTGCAGAGTGACTGGATAAACCAGGACCCTTCGGCTGAATTCCTCCAGGAGTAATAGCCTGTGGAAGACAGAGATGTCAAACTGGTCAGATGTAGCAGCCTCTGACAGAGGGCAGGAAAGCAATTGGGGGAACAAAGCATTGTTTCCAACAGCCATCCGTGTCTTACGATAAAACTCGAAACCACTAACCAACAGAATTTAGATTGGATAATCTCCCCAAACTCCAACTCAAAGATTTTTCTAATCCTCTGACATTTTCTAATCTAAGAATACTTTAAGTAGGTAAGAAATCAAAAGGCAGGAAAACTATCTTCTGCTGCAACAGTCTTAGCCATTAATCACTTACAACCTCTTTGAAGAGTAACGTATACGGGGGAGAGGTGACAGTACAGATGGAGCCAAGATGCAAAACAGGTTTCAGAGGCACCACCTTCAGGACTATGTGCATGAATTAAGACTGGAACCCACTTCTGCTAACTGATAACATAAAGGGCTCTGCCACTACTGATTTTCCTTCAGGATGCAATGAAAATAGAGTTGACAGGCAAATAACATGCTGGTGTTTATCACCCACTTCTGTATATGTATATACAGATATCTGATTGTTTTGTTCTCTCAGAACTAACAATACCTTTTACTTCCTGCCATAAATTATTTGCACAGCTCAGATTAACTGAGTTTAAAACAGGCAAACTTTTGAGGGTTTGTTAGTGAGAAAGATGTATAATCAGGGTGTTTTTATTTTTATGGGAACTGAGAATAGCAACTACCTCAGAAATCAAATCAGGGGAGAAAAAAATGACTGGAGGGAATAAAATCCATATTTCCATAAAAGAGGACAAATAAAGTGGTCACCTACTGACTGGCTACAACTGCCAATTGCCATTTATAATATCAGTGCAAGCTGATACACAGACACAATTTCTGGAATACAGATTTCTTTGTGAGTCTCTCACCTGGAGCTGTAGAATATGCATACAGGAAATCTGCCTCCACTGGTATTTTTTGACACATTGTTTCTTCTGATCCACTGTCTGCCTCAATACCAGAATCTAATTCTGTCCCTCTGCAAGCCTATTTGGTGGAAAGAAAAATGGAAAATAAAATTAATAATAAAGAAATAAGAGGCAGTGATCGTGATCAGAATACTGATTTTTTTTTTCCTATTTTAAAGATGATGATATCCCAATTTAAATACTGCAAAAATAACAAGAATTTATAGGCTTACATTTCCATTGGACAGAAGAAACTAGCATTTATTTAAATCAATCACACAGTTTAGTTAAGATAGATACTACTTGAAAAGTACATTCAGAAACTTACTAAAATATTTGCTACCATTCTGCAAGATTTTCCTTAATCCATAGAATTAAGGTAATGCGTTCGCAGCTATTTCAAATACTGACTACCTGACAGGGCACACTGTGCCACTTTTTGAGACCTGAAGAGAATCTTATTCTGCAAGTAATTCCACTTAACCGAATTTTAGAAATAATTAACCTTTTTTACACTAATAATTACTGGGAAACAGTATTTTTTTGGTTAAGTATCCAGCTGATTTTATGACTGTTGTTGAGCAGTACATCACCTGAATGAAAAAGAGCTTGGGTTTTCCTGCTAAGCTTCTGCACCTGTCCCCTCTGAAGAGGCTGGTTAGTGCTTTCAGCTCAAGAGGGCCATCTGTACCATAGATCAGGCCTTCGTCACCATGGCTTAGCAACACGCACACAAAGCTGCTCCGCTTGCTGTGGTCTTCCTCAGAAACTGCAAAGGAAGAAGAGAATTCTCTAACTTCTTCCATTCCCTAAAAGCTTTGAACGTTTGATGCTTCCTACGTAACACAAGTCTCTAAGAACTAATTCCCGTGTGTAGAAACCTCCAACCAGTTTTCACTTCTGAACAAAATGAGCCCGCCAACTTTACTTCAGGAAGCTGGACACAGAACACCCCAAATTAAAGGCCAACTCTGCCCACTGTAAGACATGGCCACAGAACTAGGCCAGGAACACTGTGAGGAGATAAAGAGGGTGTTGTTCCCACAGCGTCTCAAAGTCTGAACAGCACACCTCGCTCATGTGGTAACGGTCAAGTCTTGTAATCTGGGATCAGGCTGATGGGAAATTCTGAGTTTTGGGACAGGATGAGGAAGTTTTACCTCTCTTTCCAATCAGAGATGCTTCGGCTACTCAGATACATGGCAACTCAATGTAGCATTAGAAGCTGTTGCTGCTGCAGGGACCTAGGTACCAGCATTAGCCCCCCCCCCGGCTCTCGCTCTCACATAGCAAGGTCTAGAAAGATTTTTCAGGGCTCTCAATTTTGTAATCAAAGACATTTAAGCCAAATATAAAGTCTTTGTAGATTTTTTTTTCATCTTGTAGTATGCAAAGAGCACAGAACAGATACTTCGATGTCTTTTGTTGCCTGACATTGTGGGCATTTACTTGAGGGCCAAGATGATTCCTTTAAACAAATGAAAAGATACAAACACGGTTTAAAAAAAAGGATCTAAAAGGAATTCTTGAGTGGGAAACTCAGGAAGATGCAGGAGTTTTTAGAAAGGTGCAAGAGGTTTTACACCAAAACCTGAGTTTTCTGGTTAGAGCTTTCTGAAATACTGGATTTCTATTCTGGAAAAATGGAACTATTCAGATTTTTCTCAAGCAATGCACACTCAAGCATTTCTACCGTCTATGGATAAGCACTGCATCTAGAGGAACAGGGAAAGGCTTTTTTTTGGGATTGTCTAGTTAGGCTGTACTCTGTAGTTTACAATGTCTATTTGGCAGCCTTCTACCTCAGGTAAGACGGAGACCTTTCCACTTTCAGCTACTGTCAACAGACAGGCTACAACTATACTAATAAATTAACTGTGCCTGGGAGCATTCTCTGGCATAAACATTAACTGCCACTAAAGAACCTATACCTATGTTAGCAAACGTTTAAAAACAAAACCAAAACAAAGCAAAACGCTCCCAAAAAAATCCCAGAATTGCTGCTGGCTGTTGGGACTAATCCTCTGAACACTTTTACTGCTGAGGTGTGACCTGGAACATTCTGGGAGAGCGTTAGTAGGCATGAGCTAACCTATGCCAGAGAAACTTCCAACAGGCAACTGGCACAGAGTGTGTTCCAGGGCTACAGGTACCTCCAGGCACTGGCTCATTTACTAGTACAGATGTAGCCAAGTGCCAGCAGAGCAGGACCGACACAAACAGAGGCATGAAGCTCCCACTTGACAGAAGGTCGTTCTGTTGCACAAGTCAAGCAAAATGTGAGTTGTTTCTCTGACAGGGTAACTCAGTCCACACACTTGCAGTTCTGGTCCCTTGACCAGACCTCCCCTGGGATCAGAACACCTCTTGTGCCACACCACTAAGCACATAGCACAGAATCTCTCTACCCAGTTAAGCAGGTTTCTTTCCAACTCACAGAGCTTCAGTGATCCCAGGGTCAGAAAATAAATCAGTCTGCATTTAAGTTTCGGCCTTTTTTCCAGCCTTCTTTAGAAGATGAGAAAGGACACGGAGACAACAGTCATGGCAGAAAAGATGGAGAGACAATAAAGATGAATAAACATGGAAACTATGATATACCCCGTGAGCAAAAAAAAAAAACAGGTGTGAAATATCATTTAAAAGAACCACGGAAGAAGAGATGTTAGGGCTAGGGACGTATTTGGAAACAGTGGTTGGTTTAATAAACACACTGAACATATTATTACTTACCATTTTTCAATAGTTTAAAAATGTCCCCACATGAAAGATCATTGTTGATCTTTATTTTATATCCCAAATCCATAAAAATTTCTCTGACGCTTGCAGCATCTACATCTGTACCCGAGCGGGGTAACATCCCTATACAGAAGAGAAATGTATTTTTTTTAATATGATATAGATGGCATGGTCTGATTGAGCCAAATTTTCTTCTCACTTATACTTGTATCAGTTTGTAATATTACTCCACTATTCCACATCCACTCTAACAGAAAACACATTGCACTGTTGTACACACAGTATAGGTACAGAGAAAGGAGGGTGGTGTGTAGGTTTATCTACTTATTTTTATATCTACTGATCTATATAAAGACATAAAAAAAGGGATTTAATTTGCAAAACAGAAATCACGACTAAAAGTTAAGACAGACTTGTCCTGTCTATCAGTTTTTCTCCCCATTACTGCTCTCTGCTAACACATTCCCTCTGTGCATATTTGGAAGAATGCACTGAAATGAATCACACCCATTCACACCTCTTAATTTTAGATTGCAGTCAAAATGAGTCTGTATATTTAACTTTAAAGAGCAATAAATGACACAAATTTATCTAAATTCAGCAGGGGGAATAAAAAAAGTTTGAAAGTGGTACCAGTCTCTCTGTGGAAATTCTTGTTGTTTATTATTACACATTTCCCCATCTCTGGATAATCCATTCTGTAACTGTATTCTGGCAGAATTCCAGAGTCCAGAGACTTGCTTGCAGGTAGGTTCTTTCTGTACAGAAATCAGACAAACTTTAGGTGTTAACCTCTGATCCCTCTTCTCTAGTTCCTAAATAATAATAAAATAAGAGTATTTTACCCAAACCAGTGAAACTGGTAAACTTTGCTACATGTTCCCTACAGGTTCCCTCAGCAAGCTGACCAAGCCGCGCAGCGTGGCTGACACTCCAGAGGGAAAGGATGACACCTAGGGGGACCCTGGCAGGCTCAAGAGGTGGGGCCCATGTGAACATTATCAAGTTCAACAAGGCCAAGAGTAAGGTCCTGCACCTCAGCTGGGGCAATCCTAAACCTGGGTACTTGCTGGGTCCCAAGTGGATTGAGAGCAGCCCTGGGGAGGACGGGGAGGTGCTGGAGGATGAAGCACTGAGTACGAGCCAGCCGCGTGTGCTCACAGCCAGGAAACGCCGCAGGCCGCATCCAGAGAAGTGTGGCCAGCAGGCCAAGGGAAGTGATTCTTCTCTCCTCTGCTCTCATGGGACCCTACCTGGAGTACTGCTTTCAGCTCGGGGGCCCCCAGCATAAGAAAGACATGGACCTGCCCAGGAAGGCCCAGAAGAGGGCCACTAAGATGTTCAGAGGGCTGGAGCACCTCTCATACTGAGGACAGGCTGAGACAGCTGGGGTTGTTCAGCCTAAAGAAAAGGCTCCAGGGAGACCTTATAGCAGCCTTCCAGTGCTTCAAGAGGGCCTGCAGGAAAGATGGGGAGGGACCCTTTATCTGGGAGTGTAGTGATAGGACAAGGGGTAACAGTTTCAAACTGAAAAAGGGCAGATTTAGGTTAGATATTAGGAGGAAATTCTTCGCTGCGAGGGGGGTGAGACACTGGAGCAGGTTGCCCAGAGGAGCTGTGGATGTCACCTCCCTGGAAGTGTTCAAGGCCAGCTTGGATTAGGCTTTCAGCTACCTGATCTAGTGGGAGGTGTCTCATGGTGGGGACACTGGGACTAGGTGATCTTTAAGGTCTCTTCCAACCCAAACCATTTTCTGATTCCAAGCTATATCTGTGAAATCAGCTATGTAGTTGGAGGCAAGATAAGCTCCAAGACTGCAAATCTATTCTGAATTCTAACAAAAAGTTGTATTAGAGTTGGATTTTCACAAGTAAGCATTCAAAACCTGGAAAGACCAAGACTCTATATACAGCTGTAATTCTGCCTTAATGAGCACGTCAACTACACCACCACTCATGGCTCTGCAATGGCTTCAATTTTACTCAGTCCATACATGCTGAAGGTGGGGTGGATTTTCCCAGTGAAGAACATGGCTAAGTGGTTACAAGACTGAGGCCTGCTATCATATTGTATTCTACAAATAAAAAGTCTGTAATGCTCTTAAATCTAATTTTCATTGAAATACTAAAAAGAATGTCTTCAGAAACAAACTGAAGTTCCCAGAGGGAGCCCAAGATGGTGATGGTGGCACACCAGTGTAACAGCTAGCCAACACCAGGGAGAGCAGGGCTGCATTTCCTCCCCTGCACCTCGCTCTGCACCCACAGCCCTGCAGCAGGTCGGCTCAAGCAGCTGAACTGCCTGCTACAGGCTGAGGTGAGCTTCAGAAGCAGTCCAGGCAAAGTGTTGGACATTTAGCCCAAAGTGAGACAGAGAAGTCTCTTTTCAAGAAGAGCTAACCACTCAATATTACTCTTAAGTCAAGTCTAACTGCACCCCAAGTGTTTTGCTTTTTGGTGCCTTGTACATGCCCAGGTGGCCTGGCCTGTCAGAGACTGACTTTCAAAGTCAGTACAATAACTCTAACAGTAATTTATGATTATCATAATTTACCATAATTTAATTGTTTTCCTTTTAGCATTATTTCTTCTATGGCTTTCACCTTCTGTTACAGCACAAGTTCCCTCAAGACTTAAATTGAAGACTTAAACCAAAGTACCTCACTTACCCTTTGAAACCAGGAACAGATCTTGCATCTGTCAGATCTCCCCCCGAATGTGGTCCATCTCCAGTGTCTGCCATTATGGCACTCAATTATCAGCTTGAAAACACAGGAAAATATATGACAGTTAATTTCCGTATGAGATGATACCTTCAGATTGCTTAATTTTTGTTAGTTTTCCTTAAAGCCTTACACAATCAGAGAACAATTTTTTTAGAATTACAGACAAAACAGGAATGTTAAAAAGAGATATTCACACAGAGTCACTTCAGTCGAGGAGTATTAGTATTGGTTTGGGAAAAATATAGTGATTATTCAGAAATGCTATTTATCTTATATTTGAAAGAAGAATGTGAAATATTTTTCTGAATTATTGTGTTCTAAAACAACCCTGGGAAAAACAGTCTGCAGATCCATGTGACCAAATAATTGAAAATGCCTACAAAAAGCAGGATAAGAGACAAAGAAATTGAAAATAATCTTTAAAATACTGTAATGTCCCTACATGCATTAGTTGTATTTTAGTATTATGAATACTGTGTTATATTGTGAATATATGGATTTTTGTCTCAGTAAGACAAAAATTGAAATTTAAAACCAAGCAACACAAATTATCAGGTGTATGCAAAGACTAACACAGCATGTTAGATTTTGGGTCATACTATTTTGCGAAATAAATAACTTCTCTCTATCCTGTGTCAAATGAAACACCACTGGATCCAATCCTAATTGGTGTATTTGAAGGCAACTGCAACATAAGTAACATATAACCACAACAGTATAACTTTAAGTAGTTCATGAAATGAACTTTGTGCTGCAGGTTGCTATTTACTTTTCATCAGAAAACAGTACAAGAAATGATGAGTGATACCAAGCCAGAAATCCATTTAAAAGCAATAAATCTCCCTCACAATCACCCTGTGTGAACACATTACCACAAGTTACCTTTAATTCAGGATTCAGAGAAGGATTAGGGCATGATGAAGTTAAATTGCCAGACAGGAAAAAGTGAAAAATGCTTAGAAGTTAAATGAGTGCTTAGACCTCAAGAAACAAAAAAGTTACTACAAGGTGAAAATGTTGAGAACTTATTGAGCAGATATATTTACAGTAAATATAAATAACCAGATCTAGTAGTAAGAATTGCTCGTCAGATATGACGAAGATTCTTATTTAAGGCTTAGGTTCTTTGGTGGCAAAACATATTTGCCATCTCACACCATCATATTTTTATTATATTAAGTCTCTTAACTTCATATTTATGTTTAGCTAGTACACCATGAACATAATTTTCTGTGGCAGCACTTACTGATGCATCAGAAGCACTAATCTAGGTTTGCATAACCCCCTTTCTTTCTTTGTTTCTTAAAAGACATTTACTTACATTTTTAGTGACTCAGAAGATCTTCAAGGTTACTCTGAATGCTCTTTATTTGTATTGTGAAGCACTGATGTAATTAAGAAATCTTCTCGCTCACAAAATTATTCCAGACTTGAGAACCATATCATGTAAATTAGCAGCACGCAGGAAATTTCCTGAAAAACAAAAAGCATCAGGTAAGCTTGATATTTTAGGGAAAAAACCTCTAAAATACATTATTGCTTCATATTTTAGAAATCAATTTAAAGACAGTACTATGGGGCAGGAACTACATCTACGACGCTGGACTTGCCTGCCTAGCACCATGATCTGGTTTCACTCATTCAGACTTCAAAGTCTAATTCCTTACAAGTTCCCCATGTAAAAAGAAGGCAAGCACTTCCCAAAAGGTGATTCAAGTACTTAAGACCTGTGGCGTGACAGCGATCCAGCCCCGTGCCTTACCATTGGGCAGGCAGCTGTTCTGCCAATGACCAGGCCCAACAAAAATGATACCACCACCAGCAGGAAGATGAACCAGTACACAGACTGTATTGTAGACAAGAAGGACATTCCATGAGTGATCGCTGGGGGTACAAACAGATCAATCAGCTGGTACATAATTGACGCCACCCCCAACGATCTCACAAAGGACGTGACTCGGCCCACAACAGGTGGTACAAACAGAGACCCGAGGCGGCCCACAGTTGGCATGGGAAACAGCCAGAGCAGCAAGCTGAACACATAAGAGAAAGGTGCCCACATGGCGACTCTCACCCCATCGGGCCGCGTTCACAAAGGTCTTGAGCAGACTGGGGCCCAGCTCCAGGGAGAGTCAGGAGGTCTGCCCTGAACCAGGAAGCTCTGGGGAGTGCACTCCACAGACAGACACTCCTGACTCCCTGCAAGTGGTCCCAGCTTTTATCCCCAAGCAGACACCTGACCTTTGTCAACTCAATGCGGGACCCCTGGGGCTCATTTCCCTTCTGGCTCTCCCTGCAGGGCCGGCCGCACCCTGGGGGGAAGCTATAAGGCAAACTCACCCCCTCTGTATGAAGGGCTGTGGGAATCACCCATATGTCAACCTTAATTCAGGACTCGGGGTTCAAACCCCAGCATTTCAGCAGCATCAGCACTGACAACGGCCAGTCTAGAGACAACTGGTACACCCAGCCAGCTGGAACTGAAACACAGTCCTTCTGACCCCCGTGAAGCGGAAAGAACGGTTGTCACTGAGAAGTGCGCTGGAAGTTCCCCTGCTCCAGCAGAGCCCAGCTTCCAGGATGTTCCATGCCTCTTTCAGTCCTGTTTCTACCACAATCACCCTCAGCTTTGGTCCCAAGCTTTCCCTAGCTTGATGCTTGTGAACAAAACTTTATTTTGTAGGAAAACATCCAGCTGAAGTGACCCACAATTCTGATGCAACTTGTGCTGTTGCTTCTTCTGCAGAAGCACTATGTACAGATGCACAGCCCAAACCCTTCAGTCTGGCTCAGATTAACAGGATTCATTCCCTACCTTGTTTGGTTTTTGTCTCCAACAGTAATGAAGAATCATACCATACAAAAAAAAGCACAGTATCAGGTACCAGCTCCATCATCAAAAGTAGGCAGTGAGTGTACTGAGAGCAGTGCAGCCACGTCCAGCACGGAGTTCAGCCTCTGCTAGAAGCCCAGCTGCCTGGCACTGTGAAGATCTCAGCGCCAGCACTACAGGTGCAGGCACCAGCCAGTGTGAACATGTGCCTGCATGAGCTGTGATCATCTCCTGCCTACCAGATGAGCCAGGCTGGGCTACCAGTAACTATGTAGAGACAGACTCAGCCGAAGTATAAGTAAAGCTAACACATCTCTGGCCAACAGGTGAGACCTTGGAGTCATTCAGGAGGGTAAGTGGACCATCACACTGCCTTGGGTTCACATCAGGTGTGCTCCCCATTAGGGACATTCCCGTTGGGAATAACGCTGGTAAACAGCAGCAAACTTAAGTAGGCAAATTGAACACCTAATGGACTGGGACCACTGAATGCTTCCACAACACATATGTTAAAGCATGCTGCAAACAAGAAAGATCTTCAACGTTCAAGTGACCTTAAATTACAACTTGTCTCCTTGACCCTTTTGCAAACTTAAAACTCTAAAACTGCTGAAAACTCTAAAACTCTTCTTGATCCCATGCCAAAGAAACAATGACATTTGGAAAAAGTAGAACCAAGTTATAACAAAATACAGTACTTTGTTTCTGAAAAAAAGTAAAACACATTTTCTAACACCCCATCATAAAAATATTTCCTACTGAAGCCTTTACAAACCCAGCTCACAGCCCACAGTTTCAATTGTCTAATGAAGCATTAGAGCTCACTGCATTCTACTGCATCACAACCAGAGCTTAAGAGTCTTTACAGAAGCTAAAGAGAGAATGAAGAAAAACTGCGTACGTTAGGTACTTAAAACACACATGTATTTTCTTCAGAATAGAATCTGTAGCTCACCTTCAGTATCCATCAATATCCAAGCACCTTAACGCACCAGATCACCTGCACATCTTTAAAGACCAAAAGACATCCACAAAGAGATCTCTGGTTTGTTGCTAGGCTCTCAGATGCACGCTTTAACCAGAAGTGTGTTTTCTGCCCTAACGCATGAGCCATGGTAACAGCGATGCTCTCTGAAGGGCGCTGCTGATTCTAATAGGCTACTGAAAATTACCTCAGCCTGGTTTAGGTAATGCAGTTATGTCATGTTCTGTCAAGCAGAATACACATCTCCCTGTGGAGGATGAGCTCATGCTGTTAGGCATAGGGCAAAATATAAATCAGGGCAGCACATTACAAATTTAATTGAAAACTGTTATTCTGCTCCTTGAAATTCTTTTCTCTGAAAGCTTTGGTAAGATGAGCTTTCAGTTGTAATGAAATTTAAAACACAAGTAGCTGAAATGAGCAACAGCATTTTTCTAATCTAGCAGAATATGTTCTGTATGTTTTAGGAAGCTTATTTTACAACATTTTATCATGACAAAAATATTAAAAGTTAAAAAAAATGAGATAGATAGCAAGCATAAAGATTATGCTACAGGTACTAAGTAGTAGAAAATAATGTGATTCAAGAAGATCTAAAACTACTCTCAGCAAGCTACCAAAAATGACCAAAGTATCTCTGTACAGCAATAAAAGCAAAAATATATTTTACCTTTTATAAATGCAATTGTACCAATGCCTTGCTTTTGACAGGAAAATGATAACTAGAACAATGGTTTTACTCCATCTCAGCCTGGATTTACTTATTCTGCCTTGACCTAATGAAAATAAATTCACATCATCATATATCACCACTGCCATAAAACCCATCAGATTTCTTTTTAAAGCAACATTTATTTGAATTGTGAACCAACATGAGAAATCAATGATTTAGTGATAAAAATAATACTGAAGCTGCTCAGACAGGGAAGGAAGCAAATAACTGAATTGTCTCTAGTTACCAATTGTACCTTGAAATATGCAAATCACAGAAGGCAACACATGTTCAGTGTGTGTCAGCTGCCACAAAGCAATGATTGTAAGAAGTATTAAAATACACGTCCAGAACAGAAACCAGTATCATAAAACACATCCTTACAGATTAGAAAGGGCTGTTTTCCATCTCACATGACTGCAAGAGAAAATGTCAAGCATTCACAGAAGATATTTTATGTCCATAAATATATACATGGTACATTGTGATAGTAACCCAGATACGCAAGAAGAATTTTCCATGCCACAATATCTGATGATAACTAATAATTATAAAATTGATAACAGAAGGAAAAATAGAAGCTGACTGTATTTTTGGTTTGAAACCCAAAAACATTTCAAATATACCATTCTGTTTACTGTATAAAGGCATTGTGCCCTATGAAATACTGCTGCCACTCATGGAAGCATGCCAATACCATGACAGCCTTTCACATTACTTCTGGTCTGGATGTGCTGGGTCAGCACTCTCATCTTCCAAAATCAAACAGACTTTAGTTAGTCAGCGTTAATCTGCAAAATCAGCAAGACCTGAATTTATTCTGAGAGTAGACAGGACCCTCTGTTATTCCTTCACCTATACCTATTAGTTACACCACCACTACAGCAAACATTAGGAAGGCTATTAAGGGCGAGGTGTGTTATTTGTTAGTGTAGCCGATAATGATAACTAATTATAGAAGAGAATTACCACTCGGAGGGTAAGATTAAATTACCCTTCAACCTAGCAGGGAGCAGCCTGACACCACCTTGGACAGGGCTCTCTCCTGCTACAAAGCGCTGGTCGCAGCTCTGAGGGCCTCAGGGATGCTTCCCCTGCACTGGCAGAGGCAAGCGTGGAACCATCGCCCCGACCCCCACTTTGGGGCGATGACCCCCGCCCCCCGCCCACCCGCTCGTCGAGAGCAGCCGAGACGCTGCTGAGACGTCTTCTAGGTGAGGCCTAATCTGCTATCCTGGCAGATCCCAGTGCGGCTCCAGGCCATAAGTTTCCAGTTAGTTAACACTCTATAGGCGGGACACCGGAAAGCAGTTTAAAGTTAAAGCCTTTTTCTTTTTCCCCCTTTCCTTTTGTTTAGTCAGCTTCTCCATAAAAACAGGCTTAAATTAGCAGTCGGCTTAAGCTTCTGGAAAACCAAGATAAGTGGCTGGCCCAGCCCGCGGGGAGGGGC
>NW_008584907.1:0-24298 GCF_000691845.1 Merops nubicus
TATATATAAAATCTGTGTAATATAAAGCAAACATAATATGCATACATGTATGCTTACCTCTCATATATGTGTGTACAATATACACATACAGACTTTTCCTGAGCCAAACCATTTTATACCACCTTTAAGCTGGGGACACGTCTTTACAGCCAGTTATAAACTGCTGATACAGGTTTATGTTGGAAATGCTTAGGTACCCTTAACTATAATGATGCCACTAGGCTCTGCAATAATTCCAATCCTAGAATTCAATTACATGCAGTTACTTTTCTACACTAGCATCAGAAGAGCTCCATTACCTCTCCAGTTGCTACAAGAAGAAATTATATTTTTAGTAGTCAAGAGAAACAGAGACAAAGAAGAGGGAAACACTTCGTGTTCCACCTTAAGGCCTCAGTTCAAAGTAATGGGACATCTTACGAGGTTTATACTAGACAATGTAATGTTAACTCTATCTATTTGAAGTAAATTTCTGTACAAGAGCAAATTTTGAGAATGTTTATTTAATAAAGATACGTATTTTTGAGTGCTTTTCTAATTGCAGTGATGGTCCAACCTCTTCAATAAACTCAGACATAAGTTTCACAAGCCAAGAGACCTTTTAACAGTTCATGTGCCATTCAGCAAAAGAATCAAGTGATTTTTAAACTCTTAAAACAGTATTCCTTATTAATCTCATAAAATTACCAATGGTAACTATTTTAAGTTGCATCTTTGAATCACAAGTAAATTCACATGTTCTAAAAAAAGCCTTTTAAAAAAAATTTGGTGAGTAATCTGTGACTGACATGTTATATTCTTGTGGCAATATACTAAGAAGTGAAGTGTCTTAAGACAGGTAATATTGTACCTTGTCCTCTAAAAGCACTAAGAAAGTTTTATGGAAAACTACCAGAAATGCAAAAGAAACACCCCTGATACTGTAGAATAAACACCTGGCTTGTTTCTTAACACATTCCATGGCAGAGGCTCACTTTCCGTGTTTTTTTTATAGGGAGGACAGGCTTCAGAACTCCTGAAGAGACTGGGGTTACAGCCTTACAACTGAAAATCAAGGAAGACATAACTGGCAGGTTGATATAACACGTATGCAACAAGACTATATATGGACCTGGTTGGGTCCTGGTAAGTGTCTGTTGAGGATCCATGGGTTGTCCAGAGCAGATTGCTGATTGTACCAGGCTGTATGGCTGAAATCTGGTTTAAATTCTAAATTTAATTCCAGAGCATGGAATTTACATTACTGTAGAACCTTTTCAATCCACCTTAAGATGCAGTGCTCGCTCCCACAATTTTAGCAGACCGCTAAAATTGTTTTCTGTTTTATGCTGTTGCTACTGGAAGGCAAACAATAAACACTCATGCACAGATGTTACACTGAGATACCACACTAAAATAAAAGGACAACCATCTCAACTGTGGTAGTTTTACAGGCCATGTGAATAATCTTCCTTTAAGGATTAAGTATAAAACCAGCTATTTCTGTGGCACTGTAAGAAGAATGGTGAAAAAAGCCAAAGTCAGTTTTTATTCTTCATAGCTTCACATGTTGCTTCATCAACCTATCACACTGTGAAACACGAGCATAAGAGGGGGAAAAAAAATTGAGAACAACTTCTGTATGTTTGGTTTAAGAGTATACTAATGCATATTACTTTTTGCACATTCAGGCATAAAAAGAAGGGCATGGTTTTCAGATGGCTGGGTGCTCAGACATTGGAATATCCCTCTCACACATTTAAAATAGATAGACATCCCACAAACAGTAGGAACAAGGCATCCCATATCACAGTCTCACTTTTGATGTTGAAAATGTGTAGTTTCTAGAACATCAGCTGCCTTTTTTATGGTGTCATACGGCAGTGCAAAACAATTTGACTGTTGCTTGGGGGGAGGAGGTAAACAGTCAATAATAACAAAAAAAAAAAAATATTTGCAGCAGGTAACTTCTACAGCCCAGTTTGTCACAGTGAAAGCACTTAACTTTTTGTTCTCTTTTCTCAGTGTGCTGCAGCAGTCACATCTAATCAACATCAGTAAAGCTGCTGATATAGAACCAGGTGGCCTAAGACGCTACTTTATATGAAAATTGAAATCTTTCTTAAAAAGAAGCAGCCTTTATTTTCCAGTGCCATTCAAAGTACATGAAAGCCTATTTGTCAAATTAAAATTAGAGAATTCTCTATTTTTTAAGTACTTATTGTCAAGAAACAAAGAGAAAAAAATAAAGAGTATTGAAGGTAAGAAATCTCCTTCCTTTATTAATCTTCTGAGTATCATTCTGAAGGGGAAAAAGGACATGCTCTTAGGAATACTCCATCTTATTTCTGTTGTTTGTTTAAAGTAATACTATTTCTCTGACTTTAGCAATTTTATAAAATTATGAAAAACAAATTTTGCTTTCCATCAAGAAATGAACTCATTTTATTTCCTTTGCAGGTTAACATTGAAAAGAACATCTGCTAAGTTAACAGACCAACAAGGCAGCTCATCACATTACTAAGGAAATACATTGTTCCTGAAGTACTCCAAATCCTGTTTTGATCCCAAAATGACAAGTGGATGAAGGACTGTGATTGCAGTGGCAAATTATACTTCAGGCTCCAAGAGTCAGAAGATGTCCTCCAGCATCTAAACACCACTAAATTCATATGTATGTGTAGTACAGCCACATACTATGACTTACTGCTATCACTCCAACTGGAGTTGGAATTTTGAATAGCTCTATTTTCTGTAAATAGTAAAGCAGTGCTTCAGCAAAAGTAGAAATTACTAAACTGCTCCTCATCAGTACATTAATACCAGGTTCATTAGAATTCTAATTGAATTCTATAGCACTAAAAATTTAATCCAAATTCTCAGGACAGTGACAAATTTGTGGAAGGAAAATGAAAGCAAATCATAATGAGCTAAATGTTTTAGATGGCTGGAAGACAGATGAAAGATCTTTTTAAATTCAAAACTGACTGTAGATTATAATCCATATAGCCTACAATGATTTTTGAATATTATGTGATCCAGGACTGACTGCTTTTCTGGTATGAAAAACATAAACAACATTTTAAATAAATACCCAGTTTTTTCTCTCTTTCAAAAAATCTACCCTCACTAGTATCACATTTTACCCTCTCTGTTCTCCAAGGCAAACCTCTGGAGTCCTTTTGCTAAACATAGCTATACTGAATTATTATTTACAGCAGCATTGCAAAAGAGTATGTGAGGCTAGCAAATACACCAAAAAACTACCAAAACAGCTACTATTCATAAAGAACCCCATTCAAATCAGAGGGTATCAGTCTGTTTGTAACTGTCTGTGGTAGTCTTTGGACCATAGACAACAAGGACTTCATAGGTAATTTCCACAATACTAAAATAAACCATGTTTGCTTCTTTGTGTGTTATTTACAAAATATGTAATTTTCAAACAAAAAAAGGTCAAATGGAAAAGCTGCCTCTGGGAAAAAAAATTGGAAATTTGCCTCCTTTCATAAAAAACTCTGCATAGGCAATCATCTAAAACAGAACATAGGATTAAAAAAATGGTTTATGCTCAATCCTGTTTTAGCACTTCTGTTTGCATTGATGAATGGATTTCAAGGTATTTTCAGCCAAATGTCCTGCTTGATTACTCATCTTAAAAGCACAAGAAGGACAGATACAATTTCATTCTAGGTGGACTCCGCTATGGACTTCAAGCTCCAAATTCTGTTTTTTAAAAAAAAAATCACTGAAGATCAAAGCACCACTACTTGCAAATATTTCCCAAAAGTCTAAACTCAATAGCTTTTTCAATAAATTAAAGTCACTTGCATCATTTAGTCAAACTTCACTTATATTTAACGGCATCACGATTCTGCCAACAAATATGCTAAGTAAAGATGCAAGGATGGCTTTTGAATGAAGAGGACAATTGTATATGAATTTGAGAGCTTGCAATACTATCTGCAGGATCAGAAATTAGAATCTCAGGTCATTTGCAGTCTCTCATAAAAAAAGAAAGGAACACCACACACACAAGCAAACAAGTATGCACAGTTCAAGCTACGACTCTCTACTATATAACAAATCAAAATTAAGTTTGAAAAAAATCAATTTTTCTTTCTCCAGACATCACACTCTTAATTTCCACTTTAGTTTTTGCCCATGGTTATTTCTGCCTGGATAACTAACTAGTGATATGTAAAACAGATTAAGCATAGTTCATGCTTAAAGATTACTCTCCAAAGTAACTTGTCAAATGAACACAACTGAACATGTTATGCAAAAAAAAGTTCATAGAAATGTATACACTCACAGAAGGCTTCTACAGCCAAGCAAACAGTCAATCACAGCTCTGCAAGATTGATTTATACTAAAGACTGACATTTAGGTTTGATGATTGGATGTTTTCCAACAGTCCTGGCTAATTTTACTGTGGACTTATCATAGTTGGAACACTGAAGACATGTAGATCAAATAAATGGTGGCTACAGACACAGAGATCAAAAAGGCTGTTTGGGCTTCCCCCTTCCCGCCCTGCCTTTTTTTTTTTATATATGTTGTTTGTTTTTTTTTCCTTCACCCTTTTAAATTTAAAAATTTAACAACCTTAGTGACATGGCCTGGAAAGACTCAAGAGTTCTCCTGATACACTATGTTTTGAAGAAAGGGATATCCTTCCCTCTTAAAATACGAAAGACCATTTATGTGAGAGAAGAGTGACTAAGATCATAGGAATTCAAAGCTAGGTTGCTAAATCCATGTTTAGCCAGCTATATAAGTTGACCTGATTTCCAAATATGCCAAGCATCCTTATGGTTCTGTCATCAAACACCATTTGGGTTTCAAGAGTGTCCAGCATACTTGAAAATGAGGCCACTAATTTTATAGTCTAAACATGACTCAAATAATGCTGGGATCGTGGTTTGAACATGTCAGTGTCTTGCTCAGAAGTTCTTTGGTTTCACTTACTCGCTAGCTCTGCTGGGCACAATTGCTGTAAGAAAAGCCAAACAAGGTAAGACTTCAAGACCATTTAGCCCGTTATTCTGTTTTCTTGTGCATATTAAAGGACACTTTTAATACCATACTCGTGTAGCTCTTAGCCACATGTGATGTGACCAGTAAAGTTATTGAAACATAATGTTTGGCTAAGAATTTTTCCTTATGCTAGCACTTACTACAAAACTAGTACATCCAAAGTATTCAAACAGAAAAAGCAGTAATCTTATGTCATGCTGGAAACAAAAAACTTCAAGACCATTGTTTCAAAAAAAAAGTACTTGAAGTCAATGCAAACAAAGGCTTATCACTCCCAGAGGAGTAAAATAAATAGCCCGTTTGCGGTGCAGAAGTAGGAAGATGGTAAGCGGTTTCTAAAGCCACAGAAACACAAGACAGTGTGACTGTGAAAGGCCCTTGATGGTTATCAAGGAAAAAATAACTTCCATGGAGAAAATAAAACAGAGGACTTACATAACTGAACACTGCAAGAGAAGTCAAGGTCTCAAGAACAGGCTCAGGAGGCACAAAAAGTTAAGAGTTTCTGTATTTGAGAAGTTTTTTTTCCTCGAGGAATGAAAAAGAAGGATTTCAGAGTCTCCAGCTCTTGCCACTTCTCTCAGCGGGAAGAGACTGTGAAACACTAGATTTTCAAATGTGATCAACAAAACTGGACTGGGAATGAAGTTATTTGAAGAGCATGAACAACCAGGGAATGTACAGACTCTATTTTTTTTCTCTGAGGTCATTCAGTCCGCTTTGCTCACATGAGTAACTACTGGCTCACATGATAGCATTTGCAACCATGAAATAACTCTGCTATTTAAATGCCAATGGAGTTGACAATTCCTCAGGAGTAGCATGTTATCATCAACAGCACCAAAACACGGTGCTGCTTTTAACCACTTAGCTCTCTGAGCACGTAAATGGTGTGCAATTTTCAGTGTAGTCGGAGGTCAGGGATCTCTTCCCTGAAAAATCTTAGGCACTCTGGAGTCTTTGCTGTCTGACACACTTCTCTACTCCTCTTTCCACAATTCACTGCTTTCTGCTAGTGAGAGAACTTAAAACCAGACAACTAAGTACTGTTAGGTGTTCACGAAACCCTCAAAATTCTACAGAAAGCACTGAATCTCTTTTTTAAGCTATGTAAATTTGATCCACCACACTTTATTAATTTGATTAATGTACAGTTTAACATAACATTGCCTACAAAGACATGTAGGCCACATTCTTCTTTTACTAGTATGAATTTGGGGAAGCTATACTGAATCACTGAATCATATCAAGTAATAGTGTAAAACCAAGAGAGGAAGACTAAATCATCCAGCTTCAAAGATCTGCAGGCAGCGAGAGGGGATGACTGCAATTATTATATACAGTCAAGATCCTGTTTCCATACAGAAGTCCATAGGAAATTAAAAAACACAGGAAGAGATGTACAGAAAACATAAGTGAAATGAATATGCTTCCAACTAGAATTTTCCTCACAAAGCATCTGTCGGACTCCTACAGAAATCCAGCTGACCCACAGTAGCGGCTAAAGGAACAGACAGCTTAAAATGCCCAATTAGGTCACTGTATGCAAGAACTATCATCATTTCATAACACTCTAAAATGTTGGAGAAACATGTCCCTTAACTAAAGGGAAGTATTTTGGGATTAAAAACTATGGTATGTATCAGCTAATAAAGAACAGACAAAGAAGAATGCCAAATGCTATAAAGACCTGATAATGACTAAGATTTATGGCTGCTTCCTTCCCTGGCAGGGAGAACTACAATTAGAATTTTCAAAACAACAGGCCCTTTGTGCTGGCATGCTGTGTTATGTTTATACTGCTACAGATAGGCTAGAAGATAAAAAAAATAAATACTACAGCACCCTTTTAAACCTAAGATAATAGTTAACATTTTTTTATGTGGGTTTGGACATTGTCTTGCACATGCTATACTCTTAACTGAAATAATTTAAGTAGTTATCATTGCATGCTCAGGAATTAGCCACATAACTAGTTTGCTCTATACACAGAAGCTTCTATTTGAAAAATCACACAACAGAACAAGCGAGCTATTATGAGTCACTTAATAATCTCTTTTGCTGTCCAAATACAGCTTGACATTTAAACAACTTAAATTATTCCTTTATTTCAATTTTGAAAAATTTGAATGTGCTTGGCCAGATTAACTGTTGAATGAAAAGCATCAGGAAGTATGCATGCCCTTTCTTTCATCTTCTACTTAATACTCAATGATATGGATCACTTGGAACTGATGATAGTTGGAAGTACAGGGAAATAAAAGCACAGGTTTTTCCCATCTCCTTCACAAAAACGGCACAAATACAATACTCTAAACACACAATCTGGACTCAGATAACCACAGATGGTTTTGCAACAGAATATCCTGCAGGCATCTTTTCCCTATAAATTCTGGGAAAGGTAGATGCAGGGGAAGCTCTGATAACTTCCCAAAGAGCAGCAGTATATCAACAACAATCTTGAAGATTTCTCCTACTGCATGCTGTCATTTCGACCTAGACATTTCTCTCCCCTTTCTCTTTCATTTTGTACTATTTGTGTGTCTTGCCCTTCAACTTACCACTGCTCTTACCACACAGCTAAGTACAATGGCCCCAAACACGGTAATGACCCAGAAAGACCTGCATCAACCTATTGCTGCCATGCCTTTCAAGTCAGATGAAGTCACTAAGAAGCTCTGCCAATTTGTTCAAGAACTGAACACTGTACACAACATTGCACTTACCACCAAACCAAACCACAACGCAAAGCATCAGAGAATACAGTCTTTGGTAGGTGCCCAAAGCAACCATGACTCATAAGATTCTTGATGCTTTCATTCAGGAGTTCATCGAGCAAAGAGTTCTTGGGGAAAACTCAATAACCAGTACTATGTATCTGCAAAGCAATGAGGCTTAAATGACAGATGAGGGTCACCGGATGCTTAAGTTTTAAACTTTATAGATATTCATTTTAAAACACGTAAATTTACACTAAAAACTATGCAATCTTATGACATGCCTGTGCTTCTTTCATCTGTAAAGAGGACTGCAAAAGGAAAGCTGTAGGAAAAAAGTCTACATAAATAAGAAACAAAACATGTAGCATGAAACAAAATGTTTCCTTACACTTGGATTTGGAATTTGTGCAATTTGTTAAAGTTGCTTCAGTTATCAAAACTACTCGACAGCTGTCTCAGGAGCTCCAAAAAACAAAACCAACAGTCTGGGAATACATCTTTCTTCTCAGTCCTCATCTTTGCAACAGAGGTTTGCCTTTATTTCTTCCCCTGGAATTTTTGTTCATCTGCCTAACACTCTAATGTTTGCACTAGGCGAACAGTAAATAGAAATAGTGTTTCTTGCTCTGCTATTAACAAACACTATCTCATTACAAACTTAAAATATATTTTTTTAAAGAAAAACAAAAAGCAAATGGGGAATTTCAATTGCCATGCACTGTCTTACCAACAACAGAACTAAAATTCTATCGTCATTGCATGACTGGAAATTAGACTGTAAAACCAAAAATACTTAATTAAACTTTTTATTCTCCACAATTCCATGAACACTTGGTAATATAATCCTTACAGTTTGCCTTACTCAGCTTCCAAGGACTAGTGTTTGACAAGAAACTTTTAAATCACAAAAGGCTTATAAATAAACTCTAGATCGGATTTTAACATTCTCTTGTTTCGTCAAGATATTATGGCAAAATCAGTGTCAAAAGAAAACATGACCAAAAGACAGCAACATCAACTATTTAAACCAATACAACCAATAAAATAACTTCAGTTTGGCAAATTGAGGAAATTCAGACCCACAGGTCTAACAAGCTTATAGCTTTTTTTTTTTTCCCCTGAGCTCTGTTAAAACCAAGATTAAAGATCATAGTCCAAAGGATGCAAACCAAACCACCCACATGAAGCAAGAGCTACAGTTTTAAGCTTGGTTTAAGAAAAATAGCACAGCAACTTTATATTGATACTAAGTTGACATTGTTAACTAGCCGATAAAAAGGAGTCTAACAAAACACAAGAGATGAGAAACTAAGATTGCTTTACCTAGCCATTCCCAGACTGGAAAAGTTGGAAGGAACTATCAAAACATCAAGCCTGGAAAAGGGGTGTGTACCCAGTGTGGTGTAAGCAGCTGCGAGGCATTGAGGAAGTATCTGAAGCAAATGTTCTTTACAGTGTTCCGTGAGGCACCATGGAGCAAAGATTCTGTAAGGAATTACTGTCTGCAATCTGGCATCAGGATTTTGGAAACGGCAGGGATATTCCACATGACCACAGAGATCTTCATGCCATCTGACAATAAAAAAAAAAAGAGAAAAATAAAAAAAATAGCTTAATGTGCTACCAGATATGTGCACAACTGAGTATGCCAAGACAAGGATGGTCTAGACATCAGTATGACAGTTCACATAAAACCAATTCATTCGTATTCTCCAAATGTTCAGACACATGTAGCACTGCAAAAACATTCACTACTACCTGTCTGAGTAGAATTCACATAATTACTCACAACTACAAGAGCTCAAAATATATATAAAGAAAACAAGTATCAAAACAAAAATATTTCTTCTGAGAATTCCTATTCAAACCTGACTAAAAAAAATAAAACTTTGTACATATTAACACAAATATATTAAGTGCAATTAAAATGAAATTCCAAGAGGGCTTTTTTCTGTTATTAAAATTCTCCAGTAACACTTTTTTTTTTTTTTTTTTTGTATGTAAAGAGCAAAAGTAGTTATCAATTCAGGCTTACCATCATAAACATTTGAAAATATCACATTAGGATCATGCTTACTTGACATTACTTTTACAGGATGTTCATAGCTGTAGCTGGAACGAATGACGGCTATATCAAATCCTTCCTAAACACTGAGTCATACACTTTCCCAATAATGTATCTGCCAAATAGACTCATATTTAAGCAGAAATCAGCTTCATGTTTTCACCTGCTAGCCTGTCTTCTGCACAGCACAGAGCCTCTCCTTGCTTTGAGATTTCTACTTAAGGAAGCTGGTTCTACTATGCCTGGACAGGCAAAGCGCTTACTGTTATTGCCCTGGCATCACCCAAAGCGCTTATATTTGGAAGATCATGCTCTAGACGAGCGCTGCCACACAAAATAACATGATAACATGTAGAAAAGGACTAAATTTTGTAGAATTGCTAACACTTCAACACCTTACGCAACTCTTTCTGTGAAAGAAGTAAACTCTAAGCAATTTCATTGATTACATATGCAAAGAAACTACACACATCATTACACAATTTTTTTTCAAAGGGTGGTCTAACCCACTATATTTCTGTTTTAAAACAATGTCAGTTTGTATTTAATTATCAGAGTAGAGGTTAGGCAAGAACACGAAAGCTAGCGCCCTATCTCTTGTAGAAGCTGCCAAGTCCTGAATGACCAGAAGGAAACAGGAAACCTATTTAACACCCTAGCTTCATTTAATGTTTTCTTTCATACAGTCTCCTTATGTCAAACTCACTGGCACCTGGGCATAAATTGCATTACACATTTCAACAACTTCTTTCAGAAATCCTTCCTTTTCCTGCTGCCCAAGAGTTTATCTCCATTATCTTATCTGAGACACTACCTCAACGTTTGCTTGTTGATGCATTTCATACCCTTTCTAGAAATGTTTGCTACTGTGCATAATGTTGGTTTGGTTATCTGGTCTTAATGACTAAAGTAACAAGTGTCTCTTGTACTAACACCAAAGTGAAGATTAACTGGACACCACTGTAAGAGCAGATTTTTAAGGACATAGATTTTATGTCCTAATTAACTACAAAACAACCTTGTACACTTAGGTTTCCCTTTTCTGTCTATGCATAATAGACACCACATTTGCAGACAATTTTTTTCTTTTTTGGTAGGATTTTCTTCCAAAACACAATAGTTCTGTTTCTTTCACTGTCACTAACTCAGCTATTGTAGATAATCACACTACTTGTGCCAATTAATTAATCCAATGACAATCACACAGAGTGCCTCATAACAATGACCATCACAATGATTAAAACCTACACTGATTTTTGCTTCAAAAAGTTACAAAAATATTTCCTTTCTTTCAGAAGTTTTTTTTAAAAATGGAAAATTTCATTTATTCTATCAACACTCTGTCAGAATAATCTTCTGCACCAATTCAATAAAAATTCCTGTTACTGAATGTTCTGTACATGAAAGAGGAATATATAGTGAACACCTACAGCATATTTCTGTAGAAGCAGTCATATTAGAAACATATAAACAGTAGAGGAATAAACACAAAGCAATTTCTACAAGCTTAACAAATCTATAAACTATTTTAAAGCCTGAATAAGCATGCTTTATTGATCTCAGGTAAAATATAACAATTTGTATTCTTAAGATTTCTTAGATTTTTTTTTTAAAACAAAATTAGCCAAGCTGCAAGCCATCTGACTCCTTTCATTTTAAATTCTAATAAGAAATCCCTATTAGGTCCTCAGGTTCCAAAGTCGCAGTAGCTTTACCAAAATGGTAAGCACTTCCACTGTTGTAATGTCAACACAGTATTAGCACAAAACAGCTAGCTAAAAGGCAAATATTGTTTTGGCTGAGCTTCTAATTGCGTAACAGAAAAAAAACCATGGCTGGACTAACCTGCTCACCTTCTACAACAAAGGAACATTTTCTGTTGGCATGAGGAGAGCAGTGGATATTGTTTGCATGGACATCAGAAAAACATTCATCCCTTTCCCACGGGCTACTCCTGGACAGACTGGCAAGATACAGACTGGATGGGTGGTCTGAGAGCTGGATAGGAAACTGACTGACAGGCCATACCCAGGGAGTGGATCAATGCTTTTCACTCAGGCTGGCAGCCTGTCCCACCTGGGGTCCCTCAGGGATCTGTGCTGGGTCCTGCACTTCAACGTCTTCATAAATGTCCTGCATGATGGGATTGAAAGCACCCTCACCAGGTTTCTTGATGGCACCCAACTGGGCAGTGAGGTCTGTCATAGTTTAGACCCAGACAGGAGCTGGGCACCACGTGGTCACTTGATCACTGTCCCCCCTGGCTCCAAATGGACAGGAGGAAAGCAAGAAAAATGCAAAACCCCATGGGTTGAGATAATAAGAATATAGTACGACAGTGCAAAAGGAGCAAAAAACAGCAGTAATAACAATATGTAAAGCAAGTGGTACAAAGAAACAGACCATGATAGCTTCTAACGGAAAATGACATCAAAACCCCTGGACACTCTCCTGAAACACAAGCCTGGCCCTGCCTTTCTGTCATAGGCATGATGTCAGCATGGGATCTAATATCCTATTGGCTCCCTTGGTTGTCTATCCCAGCTGTGGCCTTCCCAACTTCTGCTGAAAATTCACCCTGTCCTATCCGAACCAGGAGAAGGTCACACATCAGAAGGGAGAGCCATCTTACAGAGAAACCGGGACAGGCTGGAAAGTGTGGGATAGAAAGGGCAGTGAGAAGCTCAACAAAGGTAAGTGCAAAGTCCAGCAGCTGGGATGACCAAACCCAAGGGTCTGGCGTGAGCTAAGATCTGCATGTCTGGGGACCAGCCTTGCTGAAAGGGGTCCCGGTGGGCAACGAGCTAACATGGGTCAGAAGAGTGCTGCTGCAGCAGCGAAGGCAAATCAGGTCCTGGGCTGCATCTACAGGAGTGCTAGTAGCAGAGATAGAGATGTGATCGTCACACCTTGCTCAGCACTTGTCAGACTGCACTTGGAGTTCTGTGTCCAGTTCTGGTCCCCACAGTTGTGGAGGGTATAAAGGAGTGCCATGAAAATGAACAATGGGCTGGAGAGCCTGCTCTGTGGGGAAAGACTGAAGGAACTAGGTATTTGCTGAGGAGAAAAGGGAGAGGGGAGGGAGGACAAGACTCAAGGGGTCCTCACTGCAGTATTCTGTTACTTAAAGGCCATCTACAAAGGGCACAGAGGCACTCTCTTCACAAGGAGCCATATGAAGAAGACAAGGGGCAAAAGGTGATAGATAACCTCATCTAAGCTCCCCTTCCCATGAAAGACTGGACCACATGATCTTTCACGGTCACTTCAAACCTGGGCTGTTCTGTGATACTGTGAATTTGAAAAGCTGAGAGTAATATGTAAGGAAATAAGGTGCCACATCTAAGACTTCAGCCAAGTATGGTGAATACATGTGGAAATAAGAGCTATTTCTTCAGAGACTTAATTTCATCTTCATATCTCATTTCCAGGCCTATATAGTATTGTTCTGTTCATCCATCACTCAGTAATAATTTAAACTCAATGAGCAGTTTTGCCTAGACTGGAAGGAGGAATAGATGTATTCAAAATAATTATATTTCCACAAGTTTAATGAAAAACATCTAAGTAGACACTGCAGGTACTACACAGCAAGGTATTTTTTTATTGAAAGGAATCCGACTTTATTTTATGAGCCACTGCAACAGGTCTTTTATGTGCTCCTCTCAATACATATCACCCTAAGCAAACCACTGCACAGGCCAGCTCTAACTCTGGGATGGGACTGAAGAGGAAGAAAAAAGCAAGTGAGTAGGCAATTTTGTAGCAGTGGGCATTAGATATCCAGAATGGACCAATTCTAGCAACATGAAAGACATTAAAGCCAAGGTATCGTAAGAACAAGGACCTGGTATTGGTACAGCAGGGCATTACGAGACACAGGATGTAGGATGCAAACCCAGAGCACACGGGGATTTATTAATCCCATGGCTCACTAAGCAGCTTGTTTTCACATAAAAAGAACCACACCTTTACCCATGAAATAACGCCTTTGGAATTATTTTCCTGTTGAGACTCTCAGATTAAACACATTCTATTTTGATTCCTGTACTAATGACTCATTTTCACATTCCACAGAGTAAATGAAAACACTGCCCATAGACCTCACTGTTCAAGAATATTCTAAACACCTACCTGAAATCATCTTGTGAAGATGGCAAGGAAAACTCAGTGTTTGTCTGGGTAGTGGCTGTGAAGGACAGCTGTTTAACTTCCTGCCAGCAGCCCACTGCAATAGTGAAGGTGGATGCTGGCATTGGCATAGTCACGTAGTAGTACCAGCTCAAGATACCTGTAAGTGGAAAGATCATTTGCACACACTCATCAGTCAGGGTACACATTCAGTGCTTGACATTTTAATATACTTGAGATTTTGGGCTGAATATTTCACCTGGTATTTTTGTGGAGAAAAGAGAAATAATTTCACCAAGACACATAAGAGCAGTCATACATAACCACCATGGGTTCAGTACTGTTTTCTTACACCTGAAACTTTCCCCTTATCTATAAATAAATCATCTATAAGTGGGATGTTATTAATGCAACTTAACATGACTGTACTGTTACCACCCAAGAACTGCATCAGACATGAAATCTACTTGCACCTTTAGATACACATACACAGAATAAAATTTAACTCTTCCAACTCTGGATCAACCAACCACCTTATGGTTTTGTCTTAACTGTATTATCTCATACAGAACAGATCTTTTCTCAGTGTTCTGGGCTACAGGAAACTGATAAGCAGCTTTTAACAAATATCATCAGTGCTCCTGAATTGGACATGGCAATGTAAGATCCATGATATGCCAACCAGGCAGTGAGAAATCAAATCTCAGAATCAGATGGGATATTGCCTCAGTCAGTGATAATCCAGGAGCTGCTAAAAGAAGATTAGAGAGTCTACAGGAAGACAAAAGATGTTCAGACTTATTATTATGGAAACACAGTGCTGGAAGACAAAGAGTACATTACAGGGTGACTGTATCTATGAACATGTTTGGATAAACTTGAGGATGCTTTAGTTCAGCACACTTTTCACTAATGTAAATGCTACTTAGGTTTTACCATTTGTCTCTTTAAAAAGGGTATAGCTTAAGAGTCACATTCAAGTACTCATTTATGGTCACAAATACAGTTACTACACCATACTAATAGGCTAATTACTTTTGGAAATGGGCTAGCATGAGTTCCAACCTGCTGAATCATGCGGAAATAACGGTAGCTGTGGCAACTGCGGAAATATACAATAACTTACACTAATGCTCTCTTGCAAGCACATCCTTTTGCAACAGTATTCTGATGACGGCTATGGGCCGCTATCAAAAGGAAAACAAGAAACAAATAAAACAACCCGGTGGAGGCCACACAGCATAGACGAAAGGCAGTAAGCAACTGCAGCAAAGCACCTCTGGCTTTCCTACTTCACTGACCACAGAAGGCCGAGCCGCCCAAAGGAAGAACAAGTGAAAAAAACTTTTTGCTCAGCCTCAACAAATTTTCCATCTCCTTTTTCATATGACAAAACAATATTGTTTGTGAAGCTTTGTGAGAGGCAGATAAAGCCTCTGCCTCCAACATGCACTAGCAACTACACACACTTTCTGACTCCATTCTGCTTTTGGCAATATTCATCACTACCATCAAAAACCTTTTGTCTGTATTACCAGGTGAACATATATTACTCCTGTAACTTTCCTAACCTTCTGTCAGTACGTGAGCCGAGGGAACTAACTTGCTCCAAACACATTAGGAATAAAGAGGATAACTGTTTTTCCAAATCCCCTCCCCTTTTTTTTTTAATTAACTTACCAAAGATACAGATGAGCCAAGGCAAGCAAACGCCACCTTGAGATAAAGAGGTCACCCAGGACAGTAACAATTTATTACTCTGAAATACGAAACTCCTAATTTAGAGAGTTTCATTGATATGAGGCCGAAGCCTTTACACACTGAAGTTAATAGCAGCTTTACCATTGACTTAAATGCATACAAGAGAAGGCCCAGAGGTAGTCTACAATACTGCACTTTGTAGTACCATCTGTTCCATACAAAGCATTACAAAATGGCCTGTGTGGTTCTGTTAATTATAAAACTTGAAGAGTTAAATAACAGCAGAGGAAGAGTGAAAATTTGAGGAATGGTAATGAAAAAACATTAATGTATTTTCAACTGAGTTCTGAAACAAGCATGAAAGTCAAAAGGCAGTCACAGAAAACTGTTCAAGACAGCAGGAGGTGTAAAGCAGAAGGTCTTCACTACAGTGAGGAGATTGTCTAAAAGGGAAGTGTGTCAGCCTGTGCTATGCAAACAGAAGGAGTAGAGAGGGTTATAGTGAGAAAAAAATTTAGCAAGACAGGCTACAGCAAGGAAGACCATGGAGATTTTTTTTTTTTTTAAAAAAGGGTAATTAGAACATAATGAAAACAGAAGAGAGAGAAGAACAGCACATCCTTCATTCAGAACTGTACATGAATTAGCAACAAATACATGCTATTCAAAGCCAGAGCGAACCTTGCAAAAGGGTGAAGGTACCAAGGACAAAGAAAGTTTTTCTTGGATGTGTTCTCAGATTTTTCTAAATTAGGATTTCCTGGAAAAAAAGAAAAGTAACTAACATACAGACTCCTGTCTTTTTTTCTGAGCCCCTGATATTTTGCAGGCATTATAGAGGCCATGCAAACTCTGAGTAATCCTAGAACAAGATTCAAGATTCATACTGTCTTTTCACACCTACCTGGGGCTCAGTCTACTTCCTGCAGGGCTTTTGGATATCTTCTGCATTCATACTCTAGAACTGTGTAGGATAACTATGTTTACCCTACAGCTCCTTTGCCTTGAAGAGCCAAAATCCCATGCGACGGCATGACAAGTGAGTTCTCTCTGTAGTGCTCACTCACTCACTGGTGACTGAAATGACCTTTATGTTGGCAACACTTCTCTACAGCAAACACCATGAAGTACTGTATCAGAGTCTAACCCTCATCTATCTTCTTTCTTCTTCTCTCACTACTGGTGAGACTGTCTCCCAGCCTGACTTTTTCTCCCATAACTTCAATTCCTTTCTTTAACCTACTTCAGGTCAATGGACTTTGTTTTGTTTTCCTTCACCCGTAACCCCAGATCTTTCCCAGGACATAACCTGGGATCACAAGCTCCACTCCGCTCTCTCCTCTTCTGGCTGCCCTCTGCTATCCAGTGGCTACCTTGGAGACAGCACCACCTCTAGGATAAAAGAAAATACTGCAGCTGAAACGGGGAGACAGCTTTCTTTACCAAAAGCAGCATTTTGTACCACAAAAATATTTTTAGACTAAGAAAGGACACCTTGGGAAGAACATGAGATGACGCTGGGGTTAGCCCAGGGGAAAAACACAGGAAGAGTACCCCAGTCCTTTTATTTGTAATGCTTATACCCTTTCCTTACAACTGGACTTAATTCAAAAGCAATTTGATGCCTACATGTAATTATTTTAGTCAGTTATAATACTTTCAAAATATTTTCTTTACAGGTAATTTTGCAATTATTTTTTTTTTCAGTTCTGCCAAGCAAATCTATCATGTCATAACTGCACAAACTATGCAACAACAATCACCAACTCTATGAGATATACCAGGAAAATATTCCATGCAAAATTTAGCACTACATTTAACAAGGATAGGAAATTATAACCTATTTATAACGAAATATGTTTTTATGCAAAAAAGTCTGTTTATTTCTTCTACTTGATATAATAATGATGAATGATGTAACTGCTTCCTAGAATTTTTAACGCATTTGGCTATCTTTGAAACCATTAAAATTGTTTTGAATCTTGTAGAGTCCATTTTAACTGAAGAAACACCTGACTGTCAGTGTTTGTAATGTCAGATGCAAGAACTTAAAAGTATTTTTATTTATTTGTATAATTTCCCTCAAATAGCTTACAATAACAGAAATAAAACCTCCACAAAAAAACAGATGATGTCCATGATTTACTAGAAACTACAAAATTCAGGTACCTTTAGCCAAAAGGAGAGCCCCACACAGCATTTAATATACAGAGTAAGAGCTGGCACTAGCTTGTAACACTACAGCTAAACAAGTAGTTATGCCAGAGCTAATATTTCGCTGGGTCACCAGGATTAAGAACCCTCGAGCTTTCTGAAACTCTTTGTAACTTGTAGAGACGTTTGATCTCATCTGAAAGCCAGAATTTCCCACAGAGCACTTCTCACATTCACGCCAGAGCACTAGTTAGGCACTGGCTCAGAGGGATAAGTAATGTGATGAGCTGTCAACTCCCATGCTGTAGTTCATGATATACGTTGGAGATCAATCAGCACAAGTACTAGACTGTTCTGTTTTTCCTTCTGAAAAGTGAGAGGTGCACAAACAAAAGCACTGCTGTTGCTGCTAGCTACAGAGCAGTAGCAGTGGCTCGTCTAGCACCATATTTCCTCTCAATAACAGCATGCACCTTCTCGCTGGAATCAGAGATGACAAAATGAGATTAAGGACTACATAACGGTAGAGTAAGCAGACAAAAAGCAAGACAATCAAATTTACACTTAATGGTTGAATATATGCCTCTTGAACATGAATCAAAACAAATGTAGTTATTAGTGACTAAATGTATTTGCACCTTCTATGTATTAAAGTAATATGCTGAGGGAAAGTAAAAGTGACAAGCGATGAAAAATAAATCTAATGGTTAAGTGGCTCACATTACACACACATAGTGCTCCCTGTAAAGCTTCCTCCCAGAGGGCAGTGTCAATTGCATTTTTCTTACAAATTTTTCTTCTCTACATACTTCATAAAGAATGCATGGTATTCTTAAGCATTATTAGGTCACACTACAATAGTTACCATTTGTACCTCAGTAAGTTACATAGCAGTATTTTAAAAAAAAATGTGATATCACATTCTTTTAAATAACAGGATGAGTCATAATTTTGTAGGAGGCAGAATTAAAAAACAGTACATATGGGGGGAAGTACACTAGTATTAAATCCTGCAAATACGAGTGGCAAATGAGGAATCTGTGCAGGTGAGTGCACCTAGTCTAACTATGCACTGGATACACGCATTTAGAGACACAGGTCTGTTAAGAAGAATGCAGACCTCTGTTTCAAAGCATGAAGGTTCCTTGGCTTGCTGTTCTCTTACTGTCTGCCTCCACAGGTTTTATAAACGTGACTTTTAAAGGAAAAAATATTCAGCTAACTTATAATTTTATTCAGAATAAATTCGTTCTGAATGAACTACTTGCCAAAGTGTTTATTCTTTTCAAGAAACTGCATTTTTTTAATATTTTTTCTATCATTTATACACGATTTTATCAATATGCAGCATAGCAGTAGCATCATGTATGTAAATAATTTGAAAAAGAAAAGTTATTTTACTTCAAGCCACAGTGAAAGGCTTTTAGATGTGTTTATAAATGTACAGACAAAATTTTAAGTTGGAAGTATTTTATATTTCATGCATAATTGCCTAACAACCAGATATATATGGGACAGGTTATTTGACACTACAGACCATTTTGAACTTTTTAACTCTTAAAAGTCCTACTAATTAAAGTAATGAACTTGTATTCCTGTTTTCATTAAGAATTTACACAAGGCTTCCGGGTAGCACTTGAGCCTTGGGTTTGTTTGTTTTCAAAACATTCCTCATAATATTGCTCCTTTCTCTTCTTTCCTCTGTAACTGTTTTGTGTAATTTTACAGTTCCAAGCAGCTCTCGAACACTGATTTGTCATTTCCAACTGTAAATAACCACCAAGATAAGGACAGTCTCATCCATGATGAAGCCTTTGAGAGCTACTGGAGCACAGTGCCTACTACCATTAAATAAACTCAGCATCTCTTGCATCATGACATGAAAATTAGCATTAATAATTGTGTGCCACATAGATCCATAAGCAGAAATTTCCAAACTCTTGGGAATTCCATCTTGAAGACAGGCAGTGGGAAAACTGTAAGCACAGAAGTGCACTGGGTTCTCCTACTGATTCTCTTCAGGTCTGTAAAGTTCAGCACAAAACTTTGCCATTGTCACCTAAAGGAGACAGATTCGATGCTACATTTGGTTCTTCCCAGTTCAGACATTTCACTCAGCTGAAATTAGTCATTTCCTCCCTACTGGACTTTCCATTGAAGATTTCTTACAGTATTTCTTGCTTCACAACTTCTTGCTTTGGGTTGGAAGGGACCTCAAAACATCATCTATCCCAACCTCCCTGCAGTAAACAGGGACATTCCCAACTAGATCAGGTTACTCAGAGCCACATCAGGCCTGACTATGAGTGTCTCAAGGGATGGGGCTTCCACCACCTCACTGGGCAGCCTGTTCCAGTGTCTCACCACCTTCCTAGGAAAGGACTTCCTCTCAGTGTCTAATCTAAATCTATCCTGCTCCAGTTTAAAACCATTGCCTCTCGTCCTATCACTACACACCTCTGTACACAGTCCTTCCCAGCTTTCCTGTAGGCCCCCTTCAGATACTGGAAGGTCATTATAAGGTCCCCCCAGGAACCTTCTCTTCTCCACAATGAACTAAGTCTCTCAGCTTGTCCTCCAGCCCCCTGACCATTTCTGTGGCTCTCCTCTGGACCCACTCCAACAGGTCCATGTCCCTTCTGTGCTGGGGGCTCCAGAGCTGGACACAGGACTCCAGGTGAGGTCTCATCAGGGCAGAGCAGAGCAGAGAAGCAGGATCATCTCTCTTGACCTGCTGGCCACGTTTCTTTTGATGCAGCCCAGTATGCAATTTGCCTTCTGGGCTGCGAGCACACACTGTTGGCTCGTGTCCAGCTTTTCGTCCACCATTACCCCCAAGTCCTCTTCCACAGAGCTGCTATCTAGCACATCATCCACTAGCCTGTACTGATAAGGAGGATTGCCCCTGCCCAGGTGCACTTAGCCTTGTCGAACCTCATGAGGTTCATAGAGTTCTTAGAAAATATACTGGGTAAGCCTTTGGAAAATTTAAGGAAAAAAAAAAAAGCATGAAAAAAACAAATTACACATCAATTACCAACATAAACTGTTGCACTGCAACAACTAGAAGGATTTAAACAAAAGCCTTATTTGTTCCCCACAGGGTGACAAGGCTGACTTTGGGTGGCTAAGCCCCAGTGATATCACTAACAGTACGGTACCCTGATACGATCACCAACATTGCATCAACAGCATTTTAAAAATATTTTCCCCACATTATTTTTTTCTTTATTCAAGTATACATTTTTAATGTTTTTTTTTTTAAACTAGAATAACAGAAAAATGTTAATGAGGACACAACTCTTTCAAAACACAGCCTTTTCAACTAGCTAATTTGTCTAAGAGAGTATCAGTTTTAATTGATCTATGCCAATTTATACTCTCTGAATTTTTTTCCAAGGTTTTTATTTCTAGAAATTCACATAAATATGCTTCTTCCTCTTAATATTTCAGACTGCACGGTCAACACTGAGGGGCAGATAACTCATTAGCAAGTTGTAAAACAATGATGGCAGAACTGTTCTAGTCTGAAGTCAACAGCATTCTTGCTTTCTTGATGCTGTGACAGGAAAGTATTATTGTCCAAGTGAGCTGAGCAGTTCATCATGGCAATTTTCTGTCTTTCAACAGCAGAGGTAAGGCTTGAACCAGGCTTCACATATGGCCAAAAGTAACCAAAGAATTCCATGCAAATGGATTCACAGATGGTTCTCAAATCAAGAAGACTTTCATTCTTTCTTCCTCCTTCAAGAAAAAACTTACCTCTTTTAAGGAGAACAGATTCTTTTTGTCCCCAGACACACCTAATTCTAACATTTTCCTATATGCAACTTTTCATCAGAACTTCTTGCACTAGAAAATACTGACCCTCTTTGACAGATTATCTCAAAGCTAATGGGAGTAAGATATACTTTGCATTACTATGTGTATAACTGTCTTAAAACCTTCCCTCTCTGTACAGATGTTTAGAGAATGCACAGACTGAGAGAGTTGGGGCTGTTCAGTCTGGAGAAGAGAAGGCTCTGAGGTGACCTTATTGTGGCCTTCCAGTATCTTAGGGGGGCCTACAAGAAAGCTGGGGAGGGACTTTTTAGGCTATTAGGTAACGACAGAACTAGGGGGAACGAGGCAAAGCTGGAAGTGGGCAGATTTAGGCTGGACATGAGGAAGAAGTTCTTCCCCATGAGAGTGGTGAGACCCTGGAATGGGTTGCCCAGGGAGGTGGTTGAGGCCCCATCCCTGGGGGTCTTTAAGGCCAGGCTGGATGAGGCTCTGGGCAGCCTGATCTAGTGGGAGGTGTCCCTGCTCATGGCAGAGGGGTTGGAACTGGGTGACCCTTGTGGTCCCTTCCAACCCTGACAGATTCTGATCTGTTTTAGCAGAGGACTTTAGAGCCCTAATGGCTCAATGGTTGGACTTGATAATCTTAAAGGTCCCTTCTAACCTAAAGGATTCTATGATTCTGTGTATAACCAACACAGAAGAAAAATGATTGCTTATGTATGCTTACACAAGTATAATCTACCAATGTAAAAATAATGCCCAAAGAACAGATTTTCAGGGCATTGACCTCAGATTCTTCATCTCTTCCATATATTTCAGAAAACAGACATGACACAATGACCACTTCTAGTCATCGGCTTGCTGAGCTACACTTCAACTGGAGACCTAAAGCTGAAAGTTAATCATCTACTAAGACCTGAAACTGTCAAAAGTCTGATGAGGTACTTCACTTATGAAATGTTTAACTGCAGAGTGATTAAAATTAAGCCAACTTCTGACAAGCAAAGTCTAGGTTTTGAAAATGCAAAAGGAATAAAAACACAGTAGCACAGACAGATGTAGATGCCTTTAATTCTTACTAAGTTATCCTGAGGCCTTAAGCAGGTCAGTTTTCCACTGAATGACATAGAGATTACAGATAAGACATGTAAGTGCTTCCAAGGTTAGGGACGTCATTCTTTCAAAAATCATACATTTACTAAGCTATATTTCTAAGTATAAGGTTAAAGAAAATAAGTTACTATAGAAAATACATTTTACCTTCTCGAAGTTGGACTGGTTCTGCTGAGTTTTCACCACTCATTAATACAACAAAGCCTGCAGCTGTTCGAACTGAGGCTTGCCAAGTTGACAAGGCAATGGGTGGCTCTTGGCATGGAAAAAGGGCTCTGTTGTTTATTGGTGATCCCACCGTATAAACACATGGCCTAGAGGGAAGGAAAAGAGATTGAAATTGGCATTACAATATGAAAGCCTGAATCAAGGTTTCTGTCAAAATTAAACCTACAGTTGTGGTGAGGGTCTTCTTTAACCTGAGCTGTGTAGGTTTCAAACATGTATTACATGAGAAAAACAAAATATGATCAAAGTAATTTAAGACAGAACAAGGAAAACCAAGGTCACCACAAAAATTTCTTACACATAAAAAGAGCAAATTCCATCTTTTCCCCTCTCCTGCTTCTTGCATGAATCTTCAGCCTCACACAACAGCACTCCTGTAAGATCCCCTCATACAAGAGCTGAACCTGTAAAGCCAAAGAAAGCTTCTGAATATCTTCTTAAGATGCCATTGCAGGGCTTCACCAACACCTGTGAGGCACCTCCCTGTTGTCATCACAGTAATGCTCTAATTATCATTAATCTCACCACTGTACAACCTGGATGCTCATCCAAACTCACAGATCTAGCCTTGAGCCTTCCTTAGTTCAAGCCTCAATAAATCTTGACATTTTTACATTTCTTCCTGCAGTAAGGTAATGCATGCTAGTTCACCTCGCATTCAGAATTTCAACCACAGGGCATATAATGAGCAGAAAGCATTTATTTCCTATCAGCCTTAGCCTCACTTTTCACATAGAAATCAGAATCAAAATACACACAATAATAAAGAGCTCCTAGTAGACTTTCTAGGAATGAGAGGAATGGTGGGGTTAATGACTGCTGATACACATATTTTACCAACTATTTACCGTACGTTTGTGAAGGCTGTTTTGCTGGGTGCCATTGGCACAACCCAGTCTTAAGAGCAGCAAAGAGGACTTTCATGTCCTGAAGAAATTTTAGAAGGATATGATACAATGACTGGGAAAACAAGGTGGCACAAGAGCCCTAAGCAGAATGTTGCGGTTCTGTGTCAAATACAGTACAAACATAACATGGAACAGACACTACGGAGACCATTAATGCTATCTCGCTCCCAGAGAGCACTTTTTACCTGCAAGCCATAAAGCGTTTTACAAATAACATCAATACCATTTGGCAGGTAAGGAAAATGAAACAGTGTGCAAATTTGCCTAGTGCTAGTGTTCAAGTTGCACCCACAGTCTTAGTTTCAAACTTCCCAGTCCAACAGCTTTCACAAAAAGGAAACTAGAACTGGACTAGGAAACCTCTCATTATGAGAAATAATACATATTATGTAACTAACATTTTTCCTAAAACATGTCAATGCAAAAATACATACACAGGTATTTTTTTATATTGCATATATTTTATATATGTAATA
>NW_008584908.1:0-39764 GCF_000691845.1 Merops nubicus
TTTCTTTTTCTTTTTCTTTTTCTTTTAACAATGAACTGTACAAAATAAATTCCCATGGAATAAAAGTATGTTGTAAGGTCTTTGACTGATACAGAATAATTGCTTTGTTGATTGTATATCCATGCATGATAAGATATGCATAAGAAGAAATCTGCTACAGAAGTATAAATAATACTTATCTTTAAGCCAGCATCTGTCATCTGCTTCAGCAGACAGTGTTTTCTTTCATTCCTGCACAAAATGAGCTGAGAGATTTATGGAGCAGCTTTGTTTGTGCTCTGTGATGCTTAATCAATTTTTATTAAATTCTAAATTAAAACTTGGCTTTCATCATAGTCTTTTTTTTCCCTGATATTTTTTCTCTATACATATCTGATGTATAGACTAGGAGAAAGGCTCATGACAGCCACAAAGTTCATACAAAGGAAGGAGAGCTTCAGTCCTGAACTCCTGAGCACTTTGCTTTCAGTGGGGCTACTCTCAGTCATTTTTCAGAAGTTACACTGGTATTTCTATGTTCAAATTATGATATTCACAACTACAACTAAACCAGAACAACCTTCAGGGTATTAAAATCTTTAGATTCTTTTTTGGTCTAATTATTGATCTTTGAAAAGTATGTTTGAAAGAATTTTGCTATTATTAATTTGCAGATGGCATATATGGTTCTGTTAATCAAACTGTGTCTAAAGATGACTTTTCAACTTCATGGAACTTTAATATGTTAACTAATCCACGTTATACATACAGATATGTAAATAACTGGCACTATCTCCATTTTTCAGATGAAGAAATTAAGGCAGAAGTGCTAAGTTACTTAGTCAGGGTCACACCTCTTGAAAGAAGCAGAATACAGACTTACAGGAGTGCTTGAGTCCTCTTGCTCAAATAACATCTCTTTCTCATTACACTAATAAATAATAGACATTTACACACAGATGTTATTTTCAAAGTTTAGATACATGAAATGAATGAGTCATCCAAGATGCAGAAATGTGTCTTAAAATTTGTTACTGTGAGGGAAGATGATTAGAGCACTGGGGAATCAGTTTGGATAATACAATCTTTTTGCTCTGAGTCAGGCCAATGTTTATCCTCATTTCATACAGGAATGGTTCAAGGTGAACTGTGCTAAGAGTCACACATAAATCAAAGGTATGAAGGTAGAATTAAAATTATTTATGCATTTCTTTCTTCCAAAGAAGAAATCCCCTAGCATGCTTTAAAAAAAACCCAAAACCAAAACCAAAACAAAACAACAAAACCCAAATACCTGGTGGTTGAGGTCAGAATGGACATTTGATCCAGTAGGGGTTGACCTCGGTGTAACTCAGCGGCAATTTTTCTCATTCGTTGGAGAGAGGGATTCGTTGCTTCTTTTGGTAGTTTGCTCCAATGGTTTGTCATTCTTGCCGTTGCTAATCGAGATTGTTTAGCTTCACTGTATAGTTCTGATAGTGACATTTGTGTTTAAACTGATGAACTCTTTAGGGCCTATTATTTTCTTCTGTGAAGGTACTTAATAGAAACTTTCTTTTTTCTCTTCTTTTTGAAGAAGACTTTTATTGTAGGACTTATTCTGTGACCTCTGAGTAACTTTTATGTCTCAATCCTCTACTAAAATATGAAGGTACTTCTGCTTCTTTCCTCTTTTCATGGACCTAAAAACGGTTTTGACCTAGATTTTGTTTTTGAGCTTGTATTGAGTTTTTCATCCCTGAAGCCTTTCAGAGCACAGATTTTGGGCATATATTCCTCCGTTCTTTTTTTCTCCTGTCTAACAAACTTGTGGGGGAAAAACTGAAGAGGAACTATCATCTCAGCATACTCAAAGGGATCCTGAGAGCTAATAAAAGAAATGGTCACTTTGGTGTCTTTGCCCAAATTTAAATAATAGCAATGTGAAAAAGATACTTTTGTTTAACATAATACCTCTGTTTTCAGATAGTTTAACTTGCATCTTGTACTCACAGTCTCTAGGACACACCAGGCTGGCTTGGAGATTGTTATTCTCACTCTATTGAGTAGTTAAACACTAACTATAGCATTTGCTGAAAAGCAAAGCTCTCAGACTCCAAAGCATCTTGAAAAAGCTCATTCCAGTTTATGCATGTTCTTTTTAAGAAATACAGAGGCAGTAAATTAAAATCAGTATGTATGAACTCACTAATTTCTTTTGGTGGGCTGTTGTAGAGAATCTGAGAAAATAAGTTTGGTGGTAACTCTGAAGAAAGTGGACTACAGCCTCCAGAGTTTTTATAGCTCAACTCCTAATCAACGAGATGTCAGTTAGTTCTCTTTGTATCCTTTTTCCTCTTTTATCCACTGAAAATGCTGCTTCTTATCTATTCGGAACACACTACTTCTGTGTTCAGTGCAGCAGCATCAGTATGGAAAAAAAGTGTGGGGATGAGAAACTGGAGGAATTTAGAAAGGAAGACAAATAAAGAAAAGTGTCACTGAAATTTTAAAATGAAAACAGGATGTGGACAAGATGTACAAGTGGGCTTTCATGATGCAGTGCAACTGCCTTTGTAGCTGCCTAGCTATATGCTGCAGTGCTGTTTGCCAATGTTCCTTTTTTTTTTTTCCTGCATGGAACATGGTACAGATCTAGTAAGTTTGTGTCTATTTCATGTGGAGTAAATTTAGAGTAGATGAAATGAGTCTTTCCAACCATTGCCAAATGAGGTGGTGATGATGGCTAAAGAAGTTTGGAGCTGGGGAGTGCTGCTGACAGCAACAGAGCACATACTGCATCATGCCTTTGACCATGGTGCTTCAGACACACTGCCAAGTGTATGTAACAAGATGTGCTGTTTCTGCACTTTCCTTTTAACTTCCCTCTTGCTTAGAGTACATGTCCTTTTTTTTTGTTTTATAAACTGTGCTCTCCTTAGTTTTTGTATCTCTATAAACAGTTCTGATGACATTTTGGCAAACTATGAGATAGTTTCTTACAGCTTCCTCCCTGCTATATGCCATTATACACTCCACACTCAGTTTTGGTAGGGTGTTTGGTTTGACTCCCTAAAATATGATAAAGACTTGGATGATAAATAGCATTTTATTGGTAGATGTTAGGAAAAAAACAAAGGGGCATTACTTACATGAACAAGAAGTCATTTATCAATATTATAGTCATACTGTATGTAAGCATGTACATTAACAATAGTTAGATCAAGGGTTTCGAGGAAAAACAAGAGTTTAGACTTGCTACTTTATATAGGGAGACACAGTCTTCTTCTTCATGAAGTGCAAAACTTGCTGATTTTTAAATTTAGTGTCTGTTATTGAAATCTAAAAAAGAATACTGATTTTAATCCACAAATTATTCATATATAGGCTGAAAACATCACCTTTTCAGAAAGAGAACAATGGCATTATTTTTACAATGGCAATGGTCATGTAAAACAGCTGTACCAGGCTTTTGATACTATGTTATAAAATAAGCTCTCAAGGTGTAAAAACTACAGTAATACCTTTCCTTAACGTTATGAGATGCTATAATATATTTCAGCCTAACTTTTTTTTCACCCCCTTTTAGTCTGTTTTTAATATTTTTTTTAAATAGCTCTTGCTACTGTGGTCTCCAGCTGAACTAAAAAGTTGCCCCTGTCTGAATGAGGTAGCTGTCTTGTGTCTGATGATGCTATACAGCAGTTGTGCAGGATCTTTGATTTAAACCTGATACCTTGCAGTCACCACAGGTACCTTTGAGAAGGTGAGATTATATTAAGTAGGAATGTTTGTAACCACAGAGTTTTATCAGACTCAAGCTTGAAACATTTCTGAGACATTAAGCTTCTGAAATACTGAGTATCTTTAACTTCAACATTAAACCTCTGCCTATCTTCACCTCAGAGGCAGCTGTGTATCTGTGGTGGATAAAATGATACCTAGTGGTATAAAACAAGAGTGAATTTTTCTGTACCTTTTTTTTAGAAGAGTTTTTAAAATGCTATAATGTGTGTCCAGTAGCATGCCATATCAGTGTGCAGTAGCACAGCTCTTGTAACATTAATCTGGTCACCCGCATCATAAACAGTTTTGTAAACTAATCAGAAAATCAGGGTCAAAGCTGTGTGATGTGGTTTTGGCAACCCTTCTGCTGTTTCTTCATGCTTATGCTTTTTGTAAAAAGGTATCTGTTAACCCTGAAAAAATAAGCTAACTGGTGAGTGAAAAGGTACTTGTTGTGGCTTGGCTACCTTAGTTACTATTGTGAAGAACTTTCCTATGTTTGTGTTTGCAAGAGTGGTTTTCCACTCAGGAGGGCTACTGAGTCACCTTCTCATCCTGCACACCTTCTTCTCCCTTTCTTTCTCTGCAACAGCCGTTGCTTTGAAACTGCAGATTAGTGCTGGGCCATCATAGCAGTAGAAAAACCAGTCACCAGGAGTGATTTCCTGTTGGTGAGTAAATGTTATTGCGGAGCTGGAGATTAGGAAATGAAAAGAAAAGTTAAGGACCAGGAGATCTCTCTTGAGCAAAGCATTTATCTGAACAGCCCGGAGTGTTTATCTGCTGCTTTTCTGGTTTGTGGCTTTTTTTTTTTTTTTCTCCTTCTGGTAAAAGAGTGAAGAATAGGTACCGAGTTCCAAAGCACTGACTCATGGGGCCACAATGAAACATTAGGATACAGCCATTTCCTACCTTTGTTTGAAATCAACGGAATAGCCCTGGCGGATGCAGCCCTCGGCTGCAGGGCTTGGTGGAAGGAAATGCTTTTCGCCCTTACCGAGTGCTGGTTTTGTGCATCGCATGCGGCAAGCCTTGTGTGAAATGCTTTGCTGCGTGTTGCTATAGGCCGTAGCCACCTGAAGGCCTGAGGTAACTTCAGGAAAAATACTTGCAAGGTAGTTAGAAAATCGTGGTGGGGGTGGTAATGAATTGTAAGAGCAATGTCTACCTGCACCATATCATTCTGAGGCCGTTTTACTAGTGTAAATACAATATTACCAATGCTTCTGTGAATTGAAGAAATATTGTTACAGCAAGGTGAAATTAAGCACAGAAAAAAAAGTATCTTGCACAGAGTGATGCTGTGGATTCTGTGGCTGAACCAAAAATACACTTTATGAGTTTGGGATCCTATTTTTCTACTCTGACCACTTGAATCTACTTAAATTTGAGTGTCGTCATCTCAGAAAAGTAAGCACATTTGCATGTGAGAGTGAATGCCTTAAAAAAAAACCAGCTCCCACAGTAAGAAAATCAATGAAATACTAAAAGAAGCAATGAGACTACTAAAAGAAATAAAACCCCAAACAACTGGAAACTTATGTGGTTGTTGTGTATTTATCTTCAGCCTTGAAATTCATCAGCTCTTTCCAGTATTTTTTTTCTGGGTTCTTCTATAAATGACTCTTGTGATCTTTCATTTATCAACACTAGACACAATTTTTCAAATGAATTTTTTTTTTAAGCTCCATGTGCCCTGTATGGTTTAGTGGTTCCATTCACATCTTACGGCAAACTTTTTAATGGTTACTTACCATTCTCTTCTTAAATAGTGCCTATCTTCTCTATTGCATCTGCAATCAGTGTTAGTGAACGCATTAGGAAAGTTAAAAAAAAAAAAAAAGGAAAATATATAATCTTGTAAATCCTCCAAAGATGGTTTAGGAGGCAATGTACAGACGAATGTTTCTGCTTGGAACAAAATTGAAAATGGTCACTGGTTTGTGCGTTTATCTCTCTGTGTGTTTTTAGTTTTTGTTAAGCCAAAATTAAACACTGTAGAGTTCACTGTTTGCTACTCACCATGTGTTTACTTTCCCTTCCAAAACTGAAGTTGCCAACCAATACATTTCCTACCCAGTGCTATGAATCTGTCCAAATAAACATGGGAAGTAGTAAAACAATGACACTATATGAAAATACATCCTCATTCATTAAACGAAGTTAAAAAAAATTCTGTGGAATTTGGCAGTAACAGAGAAATGTGCATCTTATGGGCTCTCCTGTATATGAAAAAAATAGTAACCTAACATGAATGGTGTTCTTAAGAAAAACACTTATCCTACTGATTTACAGAGATGAGCATTGATTCTTTTTTATTATGCTCCCACTGTAATCCCTGTTAGACTGGTGCATTTTGGGTATCCCTTGGTTTTGTGTTAATTAGGGAGGCAAGCATCATGCAGAGAACAAATAATCAATTCTAACTACCATCTCAATCATTAAAGGTTACCAATGTGTCCTTCAAAGTGAATTTTATAATGGATTCTCTCAGATCACACAAGCAACAGCAGAAACACTAGATGCAAAATTAGATAATGTCTTTTGACTCTATGACCAACTAACTAATGTAAAAAAAATTTGTGACAGAAGAGAAGCTCTACCAAATAGCTGTCCATCTCTTCCCACCTGCCAAATTCAATTTATGTACAAAATTTTTTGTCTGTGGCAGAACTCACACTGATGTCAGCAGATAGTTTGCAAATTAGTCAAAAGTAGTATTAAGACTCACTGTTGCCTATTGCTGAGGTAGAGGATGGGAGGTAACCTTTTTTAAGCACTTCATGCTGTGTTACACACATTGGGTGGAAAATTAATCTACACAGAATGTATGAAAACAGACTGTGATATGAACATTAACAATCATAATTCCTCAAGAGCATACTGGTTTTGGTACATTTTAGATCTCATACAAAGGAAGAGACTTTCAGGAGTGCCTCAGCCTTCAATGCTGATGGTGGTTTAGAGGAGAGCAGGTTTATGTATGAATCATCTACACCGCTGCCTGCTGTGCTTCCCTATCCAGGGGTGGGATGGAACTACATGCAGCCAGCGGTGAACCTCAGGAGAAAGTAGATGGTGTGTGTAAAACTTCACAGGGACCCTGACTTTTAAGGCCTCTGGTTCTTGAGATGCAATCCTCAAATGGCAGGACATTCTGTCCTGGGAGTGCTCCTTGATTGTCCTTGGCAGCAGGTTCAAAAAACTGTTTCTTTCCTCCAGCAAACCACCTACTTATTATCTGTAGATGTGATTTTATGAACCCCATCCAGAGCATGATATGCTCAAGTGTCCATGCTTAAACCTGAAGACTTGCCATCCAAGGTGATGGCCTAGGGCTGTCTGATGGTGCATTGTAACAAGTGCAGCATTCTGACTGCATCTATGTTTGCGTTTTTGTTAAGTGCCTGTGACAGCTGCAATTATCCCTTCCGTTGATATTTCCTTTGCTTTTTTAATTTTATTTTTTAGTGTTTATGAGCCTGAATTTAAAAAAAAAAAAATAAAATAATTACAGTTGGGAGCATAACTTTTATATTGAGTCATATTGCTCAACTGTCTTGTTAGTCTGAAGCCATGCAAGCTGAAGTAAAACCAGCAAGAGATGTGAAGTTGCAGTCTTTTGTGAACTAGGAGGCTCTGGCTTCAAAGCTGAGCAATTATCCCTCGGATGCCCAGGAGTTAACCAGTTCACTGTTAATTGTGAAGGACAGGGCCAGCAGAAACACTTGCCCAAACCATGCTTAGCACCTCTTTACATTTATGTAGCTGATACATTCCTTGGAAAGTGAATTCTGGGGGACTGAGGTTGCAAATTTAAATAATCGGATTTGTACACAAAATGCAACTTGCCGAATGCTATTTTGATTGTTTGGATCACTTAGAAAATAAGGTGATTGTAGTACTGGCAGATGGAAAGCACTAGGTATTATTATCACATGGACATGGATCTTTTGCATCTTGTAAGACAATTTTAAAGATTTTGGTTTTGTTTTGTGTTTTTTTTTTTTTCCCCCCAGCAAGGAATACGTAAATCAGTAAGCAATGTACCATATCCATCTCTGCTGAAGGAACTGTGTGGATAGGGAATGTCTGTAAGTGTGTGAGGGCAGCAAAATCATCAGTATGGTGTGTCTGTGATTTCCTCTGAAGACCTAATAAGTATGTAAAAATGTTTTATTCATACAATAAATCACAGTTTTCTATTACATGGAGGAAATGTCTGAGGTCAAAAAAAGTGAACAAAATCTTAAAGACATTTGATAAAAACAGTGCAGCTCCCTATAGCTACTCCCTAGACAACTTGTTTCCCTTGTATTTGAAAAATCTGTAGAAATGACAGTTTGGATCAAAATTCAATCATACTGGGAACTGTGCAAAAACAGTGCAGGCATAATGTCTGCCCTAAGGAGTATATGGTTTTCTTCAAGGCTTGATGCCAGGAGAAGGTGTAGCAAGCAGTGAGAACAAGGAAAAGGTAGTAGTTCTAGGAACTTATGACTGTCCTCTCTTGCTAGATAAACGTTCTGCTCAGTGTCAGCATCATTTAGTGAGGTTAAGATGTAAACAAAAACAGTGGTGCATTTAGCAATCTTGGGTAGTCATCTGTCTTGTGACAAGCATGGTGAATTTATGAGACACAGCTACTGTAAGATTTATTTCTCAGATTTTATTATATTGGCTTGTGGGCAGGAGGATTTGGGTCGTGACTTATCAACTCCTTGTTTAATGGCTGGCTGCTGTTATGCCTACTCCTACAGAGCAGCAAAGTTACTATGTGTCTTTAGAGCATTTATTTCCAGTAGTGAGATTATTTTGTTTATAGTTAGCAGCTCGGGCTTTCCTCTTTGCTTGCATTTCTGATGAGCTTAGAATTACTTCCCCCATGTTGAACATTTTGGTTGCTGGAAGTCAACTAAGAAGCAAGCATCCAGTGAGCCTGAAACAGAAAAACTGCTTTTGCGGGTACAGGGTATTGCATTCTTTAACTGCTCTCACTAACTCCCCTTCTCCTTGGCTCATTTGGATCAACATCTGGAGGCAGACTCTGCTGGCAGATCACAACAAACGGAGAGCTACCTTTTCAGAAAGGCATTCTCTCTACAAGGCAACTTTCAGTACATGTTCAGAGCTCACAGAAACAGAGTTGAACACCTGCTTCAGTGTACTGAGCAGGGAGGGGTGAAATATAATCAGAGGGGTCCTTAAACAGAGAGCACAATATCTGGGTGGAAGTGTGTAAATGGTCAGACTTGTGCTGTGGCCATCACATTGGACGGGATCAATGGTTCAGGATCGTGTACTTGCACTTTGTGCGGAACTCTGTGTTTGATGTCTGCTGGTGGAATGTGCAGCCCATTAATTGACAGTTACAGAAAAACCTGCCCATAGGGGAAGTAGCTTTCCAAGCTCAAGCAATTAGTGGTTTTCTTTTGCCTTTTAGTAGGAGTTTGTATACTTTGTCTTTAGTGAGCAAGCAGTTTAGTTTTTTGAATAAGAGTTTTCACTTGGCTGCAGGAAACCTTGTAATTGTGTTGTGCTGCTACTTTCAGAGCTTGCACTTTGCCGATCTGTCTGCCATTCATGGGCACAATTTAAACTAAAAGGGCAAGCTGAGAAAGCTCAAAGCAGAAAGAAAACCAAGATGTATTTTAGTGAGACATTAACAGAAAAATCTATACAACTTACCCTTTTTCGGGCTGTTTTTATAGGCAAAAATATGCTTCTTGTTATTGATGCAGTGCTGTATGTGTGTTACAAGGTAATGTGTTTTATTGAGCATTATTAAGCTTTTTTATATACTAAATTTCAATGATGTACAAGATACCTCATGTACATATCCTAATCCTTGGGTTTGTAATACTAATACGTAAATAAGACTAACACCTTCAAAACCTCTGTTCTCATCAGATATCTCACCAAAATGTGCATCTCAAATATTCCTACTTCCACAAATGTATTCTGGTTTGGCAAAGGGAGTGTAATGTCGCTCCTTTGGAAAAAACTGCAGCATTTCTAAATGTTTCATGACTACAAAATCTTTACTGAAAATTAGACCAAATATTATTTTTTTTCTTAAACTCTCAGATTGGTTACATTATTTGAATGATGTGCCCCATGTTTTTACTATTTGAACATCTCAAATATTTGTTGTCAATTATCAATGAACCTTTCAATCCCACAGCGACAGTCCAGTTCCTGGGCGTAAAACTTTCAGACTGCCTGCAATTTACACTAAAATTTACAGCTACATCACTCTTATTGTAAGATATTCTTCATGACCAAGAAGAAAATACGTTTCTGCCTGTCCACAGAATTAAAAGGCTTTTACTTGTTGAGTGTTTCAGGGGGACAGGGGTGAATGTAGAGCTAAACAAGTGACCAGTTTATGTTGAACTGAACATTCAATGTTACTGGATTCTTAATCCCTAAACAGATGGTTTACCACAGTCTCATTGTAGTCCAGAAGTACCTCTTGTATGAGAAAACACAGTCATGCAGAAACACTACAAACACTATTGACTTGCCTGCTGCTTCTTGCTGCTCCTCATTTGCTCTTTCTTCCTCTTTCTTTTTTTTTTTTTTTTTTTTTAACAGGATGCAATGTTAGTTTAACTTTTATGTCCATAATGCCTTTTGCCCTTTACCTAAGGTTTCTGTTTTGCTTTTAAATTAAGTTAATATGATGGATATGATGGACCTCAAAGGCTTTCATTATGAACTGCTTATGAACTCGTTTCAAATAAGACTGTTTTGTTATTATCAGAGGAGACTTCTTTTGGTTCATGTAGCTTTTCACATCATGGCATTTCCAATTCCTTAAGTCCTGTAACACTATATTTTGTGAACAAGAGAAAGGAGCAAATAGCAATTTTTAGTTCCTGCTTTTGTTAACCCATTCTTCATTTGGGCAGGAAAAGAAAGGAGTTTTGTTACTCAGAGCTGAAGATCTGCCAGGTTGTAAAGTGTTTCTTTTTATATGAGGCAGCTTAAGTTGGCATTTTATGCAAGTTCTCTAGTATGCACCTTCATGTCTTGTCGTAAGGCATATAATTACTGCATTTCACCATCAGCAATCATTCCTAAGTTAAAACCTACTATAAACCTCTCATTAGTAAAAATAAGACAATGAAAGCAGGATGTACACCTTCAAAAAGAACCAACTGTTAAGGGAACTAATCTTTCCATCGCACAATATATAAAGAATAAATAACTTTCACACAGGGTTTTTCTTTTACATGCAATCAAAATAGTTTGTGATAACAGATCTAGTGTCAAGAGTTTCATAAACAGGGGGTTTTATTCAGATAGGATTGCTGTTCCTTCCATGCTACATTCAAATAAGGTAGTTTCTTTTTAAGTGTGTAAGGCTTGGTCACGTCCTGCTTGCAGCCTCACTGCACAACGGTGGGTCAGATTTTGATGCTGCTTGAATTACAGAGGGTGGAGAGCTGTCACAGGTAGATCTGCACCATCTACTTACAACCTCAACCAGGGTGAAGACTGTGTTCTGTATAAGGAAAAGTGTGGGCAGACCACATTTTCTCTAAAAAGCTTTGGCCTGAAGTACAGGCCTAGGGCATGAGGCTGACACTGGCCCTCTGAGTGATTGTTGGCATGTGTGAGATTATTTTGTGCCAGGCAGAGACCTGATGTGTCTTCCAATCTTGTCTCTGAAGTAAAAACTGTATTCTCTTCCTATCCAGGTCCATCAAGCCAAAAGATGAAGAGCTAATAAACCAGATTTTTTTTTTTCCTTTTTTTCCAAAACTATCCTGAATTTGCAGGGAAGCCAGAAAAATTTTTAGTGTGCCATCTTCCAGGGTGAGTTTCACTGAAAATGAAAATACACCTAAGACACTCTCCCTGTCATGACGAGGTTTTAAGTGTCATTGTCCTGTGGCAGGCCTATTGTGGACCTCAAAGGCTTTCATTATGAACTGCTTATGAACTCGTGTTTAATGGGCTGCTATACCCATTGATGAATTTGCAGTTTTAAAAGAAAGAGCAGAGACAAAAGCAAAAAAGGAGAGGAGGGAAGAAAAAGTGGATGGAAGGAGAAAGAGGTTGCAGATCATGCATTGAAAGAGAGGACTGAGCTGTGTTAGGACTGGTGCAGCACCACATATATTAAAGTCTGTGCCATCCAAATTCTGTCTATAGGGTCATTGTATGAGATTTATCTCCAGGATGTATTTTATCTTGACATTGGAATTCACTTAGAATTTGTGTTCAGTGTATGTAAAGTGGAGGAAGGTCAGCTAAGTCTCTTGTTGGTGTGCTGGCATGGTAGTGTCGCCAGCAGAGAAAAGTGATGAGCAGCGTAAAAATAGGATCAGGCGAGATATACAAAACTGGTTGTTCATCTCAGCAGTAAAAATATGGGAATACAGCCAGGTCAGCAGAGAATACTTTTCAGAGCCCTGCTCTTGTGCCTGAAGATGGACAGGCTAAATACGCCTGAGTATCCAGGAAATAGGTTTTCTGAATAAGACAACGCAGTGTTGCACAGCTGCTCTGCAGGGTATACATACGTGGCTCACAACAGAAGCACGCAACCAAACAAGTTTCAGAGTGCACATTATTTTTCAAAACTTTTTAGTGCCAGAGACAGCTTGAAACTAGAAACTGGTTCATTTCAAAATCAAAATTAGCATAAAGGTAATGTTCTGTTGTTATAGTAGGGTACTAAAAGTTAGCCATGCTGAATGCTTTCCCTGCATCCCCCAAAGGCAGTTGAAAAAAATCTATTAAACAAGGGTTTTTTTTCTTTTTGTTACTGATGGGATAGAAACATAGCAAAACTAACTTCTGAGAAACCTGCAATTGTATATCAATTATAATACTGATGAAAGATTCTAAATAACTTAATTCTTCCAGAAGCTATCCACTAGAAGTTAAAATGAGAGCCAAACCACAAGCTCTTTTTTGCGTCTTTGAAAGATTTAGATGTCAGATGGAATGCTTTCCAAAACAAGGATGTGCTTGAGGGGGAAAAGAAGAAGAGCAATCTTGTTAACCAAAGTAAGTAGAATTCAAAATTACTTGTGGAGCTTTCCCTTTCCTATTGAGAAAAAAACAATAGGAGGGGAAAGCTTAAACTAAAATTCAGTTTAGATGTAAAGTACACTTGTCATTGCAGAGTCCACTTCCAGTTGCAGAGTGGGAATCTTTGAAGTTGCCTAGTTTTGTTCTTCCAAGGGTAGCATGACTTGTTACTTCTACAAGGGCTCTTACAGAAAAGAGTGCACATAAAATTAGTTCCTTCAGATGTATATGGTACTTATCCTGGAGTCATGAAGCACTTTATGGAGAGAAATATCAAATCAACTCAACAACATTCCACTACTGACTTTTCTCCAGGCTCTTTGAGCCTAATTTCTGTAACCAGTACCAAGTGCAAATATCACTTCAGCATAATGTGCCAACTTTGTTCTCAGGTCCAGTTAGACTACAGCTTGTACAGAAATCTTGTAGTCAAGTTGCACAGTCACCAGTCAAGTGGCTCACTTCTTTTCTAGGAGGTTTAAATCCCCAACTGTTAACATAAACCAGCACCAACTTGCTGCTAAATGTGGACACTTACATTTAGGATTCATACAAAATCTGGGAAGCAGTTATTTCTTACACCATATTTATGAATAATGATAAGATGCTGCCAGCTGGTGTGTGTAAAATTGTCTAGACCAATCTAAAAGCAGTATGTTTTTGCATCTTTTCTTATGTCAGCTTGGAGGGTCAAGGAGGCAGACTGGGTAATTTTCCAGTGACTTCTAAGTGACCTTAAGCTCTAGTAGAAGTAATGCTCGCAAAATTTCAGCATTGGCTGCTGTGATAGAAATTAAGGGGGGAAAAAAAAAAAGATGAAGGGTAGTAGCACTTATGCTTTAGGACAAATGCTATCTGAGAGAAAAAGGAATGTTTTTCTGCCTGGCTCTAATATTTTATAATTTTGCCAAGTCAAAGTTTTGAGTCATAATCAGAAGTACATAGTGCTAATCACTCTAAGAAATGTGGTCATGAGTTAACTTTTGGAGGTACAGATGATTGGGGTAGGCAGTTGCAACTGCAGTGCATTCTGTGGTGCTCCGATGTCAAAGACTGCATGTAGGCATTTATTAGTTTATTTTTATTTTTAATAAGTTTACTGACATCTTTTGACATGCATTTCTTTTGTCTCTTGTGTACACACTGAATTGTAGATGACTACACATGTGTATGATATAGTGTAGGGTTTTTTCCCTTTGTACATTTTTACTAGAGGAGAGCTGTTCTGCAATTAACTTCTAACTTGCAAGCTGTTTGCAATAAGGGTGAAAACTCTAACCAAACTTCCTGCATTCTGAAAGGGGTCATGCAGGGGATTCAGAAAAGAAAGGGAAAAAAATCAAGGTAGTAGATGGAATGGGTGAAGAAGACTGTTTTAGGAAAGGAAAAATTTTCCACAAGAGAAGGGAGGAAAAGAAAGGCAGAAGTACTATAAAGGAAAACTAGTCTTATTGGAAGAGACACCATTTTTCCCATGAGACATATACTTTTTCAGTTGGTGTAGACAATAACTCCGTCTCTAGAAGGGAAGACACCAGCTTACCCTAGGATCACCACAAATTACTTAAGACTCTCATTCTTCTAAATAAAAATGACCTGTAGTTTTATTTGGAGTATCCTTTTCTTTATTCATGACAACTACTCAATTCATGCTGAAACAATCATTTATGGCTTAGCTCTGTAAGCAGAAATATTTGATGATGATTATAAATACATCTCATAAATCTGAAAATACCATACAGGAAGTTCTCCTGAGTGATCCCTAAAGCAATTCTAATTACTATTATTTTTTAAAAATAATGTACTTGAATAAAAGCCCTAAAGGTAGCATGGGCACAGTTCTTGCTAATAGTTTGACCCTGAGAATTTACCTGTCTCTGTTTTCATTTTTTATATTACTGTGTGTTCACAAGTGCACTCATTTAAAGAAAATTGAGTTCAGTCATGTGTAATATACAGAAATAATTCTATTTATCTAATTAAGTCTCAAAAGAGAGGTAAATTTGAAAATTACATCTGTTACAATTTCCATCTATTGCTCATTGTGCCACAGTATTGTAGAAAAGAGATCAGTGCATCGGTTTTTTTTGACATTTTGTTTTACACCTGGATACAATGAGGTGCTGTGGGGAAGATTGTGACTCTCAGAAGGCATCTAGACAAACTGACTCATTAGACATTCCTGAAGCATGGTGAAATGGAAAAGTCAATGGAGTACTCTGATATCTGGGTATAAGTTATGCAAGGACAATTAACAGTATAGTGTTGAGGGATTAACATTATGTGGCAGAAATTCCACTTAATTAACTAGATGATACCATTCCTACTGTTATGTGATCTGTAGAGAAACAAATCCCAAATCAGTACATGTCTGGAGCTATAAAGCCAAAAGCAACACTTACTCAGTAAATAGGAGAACTTCCATTTCTCTTTGGAAACGAATTAACTTCTATGTGACACTGCAGAAATAGTTCCGTATTAGTTGTTTTGCAGTGAATACCTTCCCACTTCTCCAGAAGATTTGCTCACCCGTGGTTTGGGGAAGGAGAGGTATTTAATCCCCTGTTAAGACTCTGCATATCTTGTAGAAGCATGAGTAGGTGTTAGGGTGATTATGAAACTGAATAGATGGAGGAAGCAGATTCCCTTCTGTGCTGTATGCTGACTGCTCTGTATCTCTGCCATGACTCCTTTTCAGGCCTGCTTAACCTCTCTGCCTTTCCACTGGGACCCTTAGCTTCATGGCCTTTTTCCTTTTGCAGAGATTTCAGCTTTCTTGGCTATTTGGTCTTGCTACATCTTTTCTCTGTGGCAGTCAACAAAACGTTATTTGCAGTTTTCATGTTCTGTTCTCCCAGTAAAAAGAGAGAGAACACCAGGTCCCACCAAAATGAGAGAAGGGTAGGAGGAGGTAGCTTCCAGCAGTCTCTGCTCACCTTCTCCTTCACCAACCACTGCAGCTGAAGAGAGGCACAGAGGAATGGGAGAGTCAGAGAAAGGATTGCTTAATTCAGCTGATTGGAGAAGGATAGGTTTGCACAGAGGCACAGGTACATATTTCAGATTGATGTGGTCATTAGTGGAGATGTTGTAAAGCCCTAGTTGAGTTTGCAGGGCCAGCAGTCTAGGAATAGTGTAACCATTCCCCATTTTGCTTGTCGGTTGAGCTGCAGTCCTTTAATGGCAATCATGAACAGCAACCCACAGTGCTCCATCCTGTGGTTTTAGAGAAACTCCCTAACACAGGCTGCTCTTTGGGAGTAAGTCAGGCCTGTTCCAGTGTTGGAAAGCAGACAACTAGGCTGTCAGCTAGTATCGAAGGCCCTGGCTAGTCTCTTGACTGACATCAGTCGTGTCTTGGGCACTCAGTGTTATCTTGTACGTGCCAGGAATGGCTATTAAACTGGAAATGACTCAGTAAGTAGATTAAATTTTAGCAAAATATTCGTGTTTGTGGTTTGTGCCCAAGCCACACCTCAAGAAGTCTTATCTGTAAAAGAGCTTATATTCATCTAGAGTAGACTGTTTTCAAGTCATTTGAGAATTTCTCTTCATGGAGCTGACCTAAGACCAGTAAAACAGGAACTGATGTCATCTTTCTGTAGTATAAAAAGCATTATAGAATCAAAATGAAAGTGCGTTTTTTCTTTGTTTGGGAAACAGGTCTATACTATTTGATAAAGGATCTTTTCCTACTACTATTTTGAGTAGACTGGCTGTTGTTTTCCATGTTTAGACAAGAGCACTTGACCCACTAATCACTCTTTTGTGTGACGTTTCCAGCATTCCAAAGTTCTTACAAAAGTCAGTAAACTACTAATAATAAAAAAAAAGCCCAAACAAACCAAAAAAACTTTTTGAGAAAGATCTCCTCCTTTATTTCCAGCCCATATGAAGACTCTTCACTCTTTGTTTTGCCTGATACTGGAAAGAAACCCAGGCAAAACAAATTAGAGTCCAAAAAAAGCCCAGACTGGACTGACCTAAACCCCAAGGGATTGATCTTTAGAGTGGTGTAAATGATCACGTGGAACTGTGTCGTGAGAGAGACACGAATGATCATATGTGTCCCTTATGTTATTAGGAAGGAGAGATTACTCAGGATGCGCAACCTTTATGTTCCTTTTTGGAAAACAAATTGATTGTTTGGAGTTCACAAAAACTGCCTAGATTGATTTTTTTTTTTTTTGAGATCTCTGTCCTCTGTTATAGGTTTCTATACCTGCTGTGTATCCTAATGGAATATGGTATTTTGGGAAGATGAACATGTCCTGTGGTATCAGATAATCTTTTCCAGAAGTGGGGCGGAGGGAATTTCAAAAACACCTTTCACAGGAAATCACATACTCCCACTCAAGGTAAATGCTGGCAGGAAAATTGAGGGTTTCATTTGAGAATCAAAAGCAATTTGACTGTTCTTTCCTAAGATCCTAGAGATCTGAAACAGTTCAACTTACATACCTGTGTAGTGTCGATGTTAAATTCTCAATACAGTTTCTGTCATATATGGCATTTTTCTTTTACAATTGCAAGGTTGATAGATCTGTTGTTACGATTTGCAGATTGTTTTCTGTAAGAAAGTTAGTTTTCTGGAAAACTGGGGTGTAATATCTTACTTCCTGATTAAATGATTCCATTGGGCTTGAATATGACTACTCAGAAGTTAGATAAGTATTCAACAGTATGGATTTATTAGGTTAGGCTTATAAACTGTGGCGTCTGTGAGTCGTATGTGGCTAAAAAAGCATATCTTGGAGATGGCTGACATTCAGTTGTGTGTGAAACACAATTCTTGGGCCAAACTTTGCACTTGGCTACATAAATCTTTATTAGGTCTAATGAAGTCTGTAGAATTAATCCTAGTTTACCTTGGAGTCATTGAGAAATGCCATTCACTGCATAGATTTAAGTACACATTTGAGGCTCTAAACATTTTTTTTGGGTCACAGGATTTATGAGGTGCTTTAACATTGCTATGGTTTTTCTCATTTTCCATCCCCAGCCGACAGAAAATCTTTAGATAACCAGATTACTTGATGTGTTTTGGATCGTAAAGTTGTGATCGTGAGTAACCATGCTTCATAGCATGCAAATGAATTGGGTACATTTCCAGGTGCCTAAGTAATTTTTTGAAAACTGTATTGAAATTGAGAGTGTTAGGCAGTCTTTGATACAGAAGTATGTTACTGATGTTTATGGATGAAATGGTTGGTGCCCAGTGGCAGCGAGATGAATAGGAATTTGACATAGTTGTGTCATTTATTTTGTAAGCTGCTTCTGTAGTGAGTGCTGTTGGGTTTCACCCTTGGCCTCAACAACTCGTCTGTTTCACTACTTGGCGTCCTCTGAAGACATTGCTAATTTTAACACATTTTGTGGTTTTGTAATGTGGCAAATTCCCACTAGGTGCTAGACAAACAACTTCTGCATTTGTGATTTAAGCCACACTTGAGCTGGGGCTCTCAGAGGTAAAAGATTAATACATCATTCCAACTGATTAGTTGGTTATTCCTCTTAAATCCTTCAGGGATGTTTGCACACTGGAAATTTTATATAACATTTAAGTTTTGAATTTTGAATTGTCATCAAAACACCCAAAACAGCATCAGTTAACAGGCTGTGGCATTTTAATTGTTTTGCTAAGGTGTGTGCAGATTTTTTGGTTCACAAATTGTTTCCCATTTACTGTTTGTTAAAGAAACCTCTTTGATATGTTGTTTTTCACAATATGTTTTAATCTTAAAGTACATGTTGATGCTTAATGGTAAGGCAAGAGGAAAGACTGGTTACACATTAAGGAAAATGCTCTAATCCTATAGCCGGCATGCTCCTTTGCTTGGAAAATCTTGGATAGCTCTCAATATTCAGGACCTTTCAAATTTGCCTTTTCTTCTAAAAGAGATGCAAGACATTAAATCCCTTCACCAAAACAGAATATTTGTAGCTTCATGAGAAGGGAGAACAGATGGCATCATAAAGCTTAAGGCAAAAGTATATCACTTTAATTCAAATTGTTTGACAGGGCTAAAGACAGCCACTTAGTTACCAGTTGCTTAAGTTATTTATGCTCCTTTGTGTAAAAGAGTAAAACAAGGCAATTCAAATGTTTTGTACGTTTTAGAGAGAAAAGTGTGAGATAAGGCAAAATGGTACATTATTTCCTTATGTAGCTTGTTAATAGTAATATCCAAAATGTGATTGATCTTATTAAGCAGCCTTACAGAGTTGTTAGACTAACTGAAAACTGATTGTATAGTTTTTGGTTTCACGGTGGACAAGTTTACCCTGATACAGCGTGACAGCCTACTAAGAAAATACACAGAGCTTCATAACTTGGAATCTTTTGCCATATTCCCTCCACTTTTAAGTAAATTAGTTTTGCAGTGCATCAGGGTTTAGTCTGTGATTCAGTGCATTAACTTACCCCCATACTGCTTTGGTTGAGCAGCAAAGCATCCATTACCAATGCCATATCCAAAGTGACGTTTCCATACAGACTGCCTGCTGTTTCATTCATAACCACAAAGCAGCCTGAGATGACTTTGCTTCTTTTTACAACTTGCAAGGAGTTAATGGACTGTGCTGGCCCCCTGCCAAAACCTGTAAGAAACTTTATTAATTTGTTACGAGGCTGGGACACCATCGTGTGGGATTTTATTGGTTATTCCTTTTAATGAATAAAAATATGTATGCACAATTAAAACCATGTTTTCAAGCACTTGCTTTCTAGTAAATGCTGTCTTTGACAATGATATTCTTAATGTTTGCTAATCACAATTTTATCTTTCTGTTTTCATAAAGTAAAACTTTGCACTGCAAGAATATTAATTTTGTATTGTGACTGTGCCCTTCAGCACAGGTCCCAACTTTAGCCCAGGAAATACTCTCTTCTTATGTAGAAAAAGAGGCACTGAAAGCTTCTGATTGGTCTTTACTGCCTACCTACAAATGAGCCACTATGGAATACGATAAGGACTGTGAAGAGTGCATTGCTGTGGAGATGTAGGCAATTTGTACACAGCCCATGACATATGTAGAGCTAGCTTCAAAATTAGTGCCAAAAATCAGCTGATGGTAGGCCAGTTGTCTGATATGATTTCAGTGTTATTTTGCAAACATTTCTCAGCAGGCAATGTAACTTTTTTCTGTTGCACATTTTAAAAATTCAGAATTCACAGAATCACAGAACATTAGGGGTTGGAAGGGACCTCGAACAATCACCTAGTCCAACCCCTCTGTTAGAGCAGGATCACCTAGATCAGGTCACACAGGAATGAGTCCGGGTGGGTTTTGAATGTCTCCAGAGAAGGACACTCCACAACCTCTCTGGGCAACTTGTTCCAGTGCTCTGTCACTCTCACTGTGAGAAGGCTTTTCCTTGTGTTTACCCGAAAGCTCCTATGATCCAGCTTGTACCCATTGCCCCTTGTCCCATCACTGGATGTTACTGAGAATAGTACTGAGGATAGACGGAGCCTGGCTCCGTCCTCCTGACACTTGCCCTTTACATATTTATAGATATTAATGAGATCATTCCTCATCTCCAGGCCAAAGAGACCCAGCTCTCTCAGCCTTTTCTCATAAGGGAGATGCTCCACTCCCTTTATCAACTTAGTGGCTCTGCACTGGACTCTCCCCAGTAGCTCCCTGTCTCTCTTGAACTGGGGTGCCCAGAACTGGATGCAGTACTCCAGATGGGGCCTCACCAGTGCAAAGTAGAGGGGGAGGAAAACCTCCCTTGACCTGCTGGCCATGCTCTTCTTAATGCATCCCAGGATGCCATTGACCTTGGCCACAAGGGCCCATTGTTGGCTCATGGTCATCCCCTTGTCCACCATGACTCCTAGATTTTTTTCCCCAGAGCTGCTCTCCACTAGATCAGACCCCAGCCTGTTTCATGGGGTTGTTGTTCCTCAGATATAGTACTTTACACTTGCCCTTGTTGAACTTCATTAAATTTCTCCCCATCCAGCTTTCCAGCCTGTCCAGGCCATGCTAGATGGCAGCACAGCCTCCTAGCATGTCAACCACTCCTCCCACTTTTGTATCATCAGCAAACTTGCTGAGGGCATATTCCATCCTTTCATCCAGGTCATTGATGAATATACTGAACAGCACTGGACCCAGAACCGACCCTTGGGGGACACCACTAGCCACAGGCCTCCAACTAGACTCTGATCCACTGACCACAACTCTCTGGGCTCTGTCATTCACCCAATTTCCAGTCTGTATCACTACACAACCATCCAAGCTGCAATTCTCAAGCTTGCTGCGGGGATACCATAGGAGATGGTATCAAAAGCTTTGCTGAAGTCAAGATATACCACATCCACTGCCCTCCCATGATCTATCCATCTAGTTGTGCCATCACAGAAGGCTATCAGATTAGTCAAGCATTACTTCCCTTTGTTGAATCCATGCTGACTACTCATGATAAGTCTCATTTCCTTGACATCCTTTGAGATGATGGCAAGAACAATCTGTTCTGTCACCTTTCCAGGAATGGAGGTGAGGTTGACCAGCTGATAGTTACTCAGGTCCTCCTTCTCATCCTTTTTGAAGATTGGGTTGACTTCACGCAGACAACAAAGTAAATAAGACTAGATAAAATTCTCAACAGTTTCTAATGCCTGGGTAAAAAACCAGAGTGATTCGTTGCATAGAGACATGTGAACCCTTTTTTTAAAAGCAGGTAGTTTCCTTATTTTTCCTTCCATTTTTCAAAAGTAAAAATGATCTCTTAGAGTCATTGTTCCCTGAGAATATCCTAGTTTTCAGTCTCTCTTCTCTAAAACCGACAGAGAAAAAAACAATCATAGCTTTAATGAAGATAGCAGAAAACAGAAAGAAATGTGGAAGTGAAATTCAGTAGATGATAGAATGAAGAGTGAGTATCAAAGCAGAAATCTTAAATAAAAATGTATTAGTCTGTTTAAATAGTTTACTATGTTAGCATATGTTGACAATTATTAAATTTACATTAAAATTTCCATTCTACTTTCAGACTTCTCATTTGGACTTAAAATTCTCAAATCTTGTTCCCTGAGAAATTAATTGTGCTTTGCACACAACTTGAGCAAAAAGGATGACAATGCCTTGCATGTATAAGTAGGCTGATAAAGTACATTCTTTCTTCTATACAAACAAAAAGATCTTGTGACTTTTGTTTATGCTGCTGTCCTGGGAAAAATACCTGGAGACAGAAAAATTAGTATTTGCTGGGGAAATGGTCCTTACTGAAGAGTGCTGCAGTGCTTATTCTAGATTTGGTGGTGGTTTGAACAGTATCTTTTTAGGTATAGTGCTTCAGAATCCCAGGTGTGGTTTGGCCCAGATCCCTCCTCTCTTTAACCTCTGCTGGTCTGCACATGAGCTGAAGAGCTGTCTAGTGACCACAGGACTGACACCGTTAAAGATGGCCATGAGCATCTGTAATTACAGAACAAAGCTCCCAGGGAGATGCTTCATTCAGTGGATCATCTCCAATTAAGGGTTTGGATGCATGAATACACTTTCCAAGTAAAATGAAGGCAGCCTTATGCTAATAGAGTCTCTAGTAAACACTTTTTTTTTTTCTTTTTTACACATATGTACGTGCATGGGTGCTGCATGGCAAACAGTAGAGCCTGAAGTTAGGTTATGTAAAGGTTATATGAAACCTTTATTAAGACATTAGTCTCATTTGATGCACAAAATGAACAAAGCATTACAAGAATTTACATTGCATATGGTGCAGAAAGCAAAGAAAAAATTGTATTGTCAACACTGATTGTGACATCTTGACTTTCAAGTATCTATTTGTGTAGCTTTGTCTTTTTCATATAGCTTTTGTATACTTTAGGCAAGATACATTAGAGATCTCTAAATTTACAGAGTAAACAATAAGTTGATGCAAGAAGCATTAACTTGTGATAACTTTTGCCTCCTCATTTTTCAGAATGAAGTACACATTTCAGTGTTCTCTTCCAGCAGATTTTTACAGATTTTAGACCTAGCCACTAGGAATGCGAGGAAAGAGGAGGTCTTACTTGCAACACTTCTGTAAAGATGAAACATCTGTAGTGATACTCCTGATAAAACAAATCCTTTGGTTTTTCCTGTCTTGAAAATGTTTAGCAAAAGGAACAGAACATAGGAGTAACCGTAAAAAAAACAAAACAAAACAAAAAAAACCCAATAATTATACCTTCATCCCTTTTTCCTTTGAATACTTCAGAAACCTGAGTGCCAGTGCCAATGAAAATGTGAAACAGTTGGCAATGTCCTTTTTAAATACTCAGGTAGAACTGCTAAGATAGGAGGATGTTTCCTGCAGCATTAAAATTACAGCATGAATATCATGGCACTTTTTAAATATCGTAAACCTAATTTCACAGTCATTGGAAACCTGGAAGAGTTAAGGTTTGTTCACTTTGTATTTAGCAAACCTGTTGGCAGAGGCATGCAAACCCCAGAGACTGAAGATGTGATCTCATTCTCTTACTGCTCACAGTAAGTGTAGAAGTGCTGAGTAACATGAAAATATATACTAGTCTTTATCCTAAGTTGCTGGCCTGACATCAGACCTGTCAAATAAAGTGAGATGAAGGGTACGAAGATGATTAAGGGACAGGAACACCTCTCTTATGAGGAATGGCTGAGGGACCTCGGCCTGTTCAGCCTTGAGGAGACTAAGAGGGGATCTTATCAATGTTTATAAATATCTGAAGGGTGGGTGCCAAGAGGATGGGGACAGGTTCCTCTCAGTCCTGCCCAGTGATAGGACAACAGGCAATGGACACAGACTGGAACACAGGAAGTTCCACCTAAACATCAGGAAATACTTTTTTACTTTGAGGGTGACAGATCACTGGAACAGGCTGCCCAGAGAGGTTGTGGAGTCTCCTTCTCTGGAGACTTCCAAAATCCAGATGGATGTGTTCTTGTGCAGCCTACTGCAGGTGACCCTGCTTTGGCGGAGGGCTTGGACTAGATGATCTCCAGAGGTCCCTTCCAACCCCCACCACTCTGTGATTCTGTGTGAAACTGCAATTTGAGCTTGAGAAGGCTATTCTTGTATGTTTATTTTGTGTCTTTAATAAATGAACAGAAATAAATTCTTGAGCATTTTTAATATTTCTTTCAAGCCAGCTAGGTAAAAAGGGAAATTTTGAGATTCCTAGTAAACTAAGTACTTGGTGCTTCTGTAGGGGAAAATGAGTTTGTTTAGTGTAGTTTACCGTAGTGAAAGTACCGTGCTAACCCAGTGAGGAAGGGAAATAGGGAACAGGTAGATTTTTATTTTTAAAATACATATGTGCATTTGAAAGGAAGAAGAACGACATACTGTTTACAGAATGAAGCTTCATCTGTAGAGGCTGTAGAGCAACAGATAGGGCAAAGAAAATGACATGATTTTGTGAGGATAATATTTTACGTACATGAGTTTAACCATGGTAGATTCTTTGGAAAACAGAGGTGACAAAAATGCCCCTGTGCATATCTGACTGATAAAATATTTTGAATATAGTCACTTGCTAGATTTTTTTTTTTTTTCCAGAGAGCAGTTTAAAGGTGCACTTATTAAATATTAATAGAAGAGAGACCAATTGAAATTACATGCTGATGCAGTCCCCATGCTCTTTGGAACTTTAACCCTAGCTCACTGGTACTTTACAAGGACATCCACATTACATAGCTATGTAACTTTGACCCTGATTACTAATTAAACAGAGGGTGAATGTCGCTTAATTCAGAAGCTTGTTGAGTGGACAGAACTATCACAGTGAATGTCCTTTGTATTTACAGGGACAAAGATTTGCTTGATAGAGTAGAAAGATTTAGAAATGCAATAAAAGTAATATAAATAATTGACTGGGCTTGATCTGAAGTCTCATGGTGGCAGCATTGTGGCCACAGAGAATAAGCAGTTCATGGATCAGTTAACTAGTGTTTTCATAAAAAGCTCCTGTTCAGATGTTATTATATAATGATAGTTGATAGGAAGGCTTAAAACAGTAAATAGAGAGGGACAGCACTCACAGACAAGCTTTGTATTCACTTAATGCTTTTAGGGTTGCAATTCCTCTACTAGAAGATTATTTTCTTCTGGTGTGGACACTTCGTATTTTATTTTTTAATTCCAAGTGATGGTAAAATGCCTGTAAAGTTATATTTTCTAAAGGAAATTCATTGGAAACATCATGATACACTCAAATTCCAGCAGTCACTACCCAGCACCAGGCCTACCTGGTACTGTGGAGACACTGTTCAGTGAGCAGTAAGAAAGCGGTGGTCTCAGCAAAGGCTTGAAATGCCTCTGCTTCAGTCATGGTCTGTTATGACTGCAGCAAAGCAAGCAGGCTCGGGGAATCTCTCTCTTTGACAGTGGACACAGCAAAAGAATATTCTGTCTATTATTCAGGCTCAAGACATTGTAGCTAAGGCTTCCTAGTTCTGGCCAAGGGTGGGTTAGCTTGGTGAGGATGAGCATCTCAAACCAGAGACAGAGAGGCTGCCACAGCAGAGGTTTGGCATGCGTGGAAAGATTTTGTACTTTCTTCTGGTTGCTTGGAAAAGAGAGATTTTCTTTAAAAGTGGGCAAAAGCAATCAGTGCAAAGGAAGTATCAGGTGTCTGCAACTTCACAGGTGCCTTGCAACCAAGTGCAGAGTAGCTGTGCTTTGCAGAAGTCACTGCTTGTGTACTCCTGGCACAGGGGAAGCATATGGTGATTTATGCATACTTTAAAACAATTACATTAATGTTCCCTTCAAGAAACCCATCCTCCGCTCTTTTTTTCCCAGTTACGGGGTACTGGGAGCAATCCCTATGCCTTCCCACCTGCCGTATGTGGTTTCCTGGTGAGTCTGGTGTGACCAACCTGTGGTGCTAGGTCCCACACTTATATGGAAACGCAGCTCCTTGCCTCATTTAAAACACTGAGACAGTTTTAAGACCAGCTTTGGCTTTTACCCTTCACACAGGACGACACTAGGTCGACGACATTTCAGGATAGCTGTTTGGCAGCCATTTTAGATACTGCCTGCGCTGAGAGCTCTCTGGCTGCCAAAAATTGCAGACACTCTGTGCCAAAACACTCTTGGCAGTAGAGATAAACTTTGCAGAGATACAGAGTCCAGAAATACCTTATAATTACAAAGCACAGGGGGCAGAATGTTTTTACAATACAGCTGTGCTAATGTAAACATTTAATTTGGCAGCCTTGTCCACCCACTTTTCAATTAACCGGGTTTGTGCAGATACTTTAGGTCTGCAATAAACTTTATTGCTGCTTCTCTTAGAGTACAGTTTATGAAACACAGATTTGAAGTATTTTGGGTTCTTTCTATCCATTTAGCAAGGCACATTGAAAATGTTAGGCTGTCATAAAGGGAAGTGTCAATTCCTGCTTTAAAATGCCTTAGCTCTGGCTTCACTAAAAGCCTTTGCTTTAAAAGGATATATTAATTGGGGCCTGTCTCCTTTGGTTTCTCCCAAAGCAAGTAACAGGATATTAATAGAAAGAAATGAAATCACTTAAAAAGCTACAAAAGGACATTTGTGCTGGCGATCATTAGAAAAGACAAATGTTCCCAGCATTGCAGAATGGTGCTACAGAGAACAGCTCTGAACAGCAGTTCTTATAATTGCAATAATAGCTGTGGTAATTGTTCTTATGGAGTAAAAGAAAAATTATTTCCAATCATGAGCATTATTCAGCTTAGATTGTGAAAGTAGCCAAAGGTCCTCTCCTGCAAACTTCAACATGCTGGAAGTTACAGTATTTTATAATGAGATGAGTTAACCGACTTTGTGAAACTGGTTAATGTTATATAATAAAAGTATACATATTAGATAATACCTTCCTGCTCATTGTCGGATATGTTGAAGTAACTCTAATTCTTTTTACATTTTGTGGGAACGAAAAGCTTCAGAGTGACACTGAAAGGCTGAAATGCTGAGTCCTTCCTTGCAGTATAGGGGCTAATCAGTCCTGTGAGGGATCACACCACATCAGAGGGACTGTCCCTGGTATGCAGGGCTTTGTATTCAGAGTTTGGCAAAACTTGAAAAACTGTTAGCCCAGTCACCGAATTAGATTAGCGTGTTCTCTGAAGATGACAGACTTCAGGAGTCTGTTCAGTCTGCACACGCTGAAGGATAGGAAGAATTGTATTTTTTTTTTTGAAAGTATATTGAAACCTTAGTCATGAAACTTGAACTGGCATCCAAGAAACCACTATCTTGTCTTTATTCACTTTGACATTTGTATTTCTAGGCCAAACCACTTGTTGTCAATAATTATGCAGCAGCAGCAGTGGAACAAAGGCTGTTGGAAGCCCCACAGTAGTCTAGATGATGGTCTCTGACCTACAGAGCATTTAGCTTTGGTTTGCACATGTGTGGGGCCAGAAGGTGGTGGCATGAAACAGGCTAATGACTGGTAATGGGAACCAAAGTGTCTTCACATTTTTTTTTCAGGTGACATGCAGAAACTTTTGGGGGGTGAAGTAAAGGATTTTTACTTTAAACATCAAATGAAGAAAGGACAGATAGGGATGTAGATACACATGACAATGTTTGGTAGTGTCGCTGGTGGTGTAGTTTACCAGGAGGTTTCTAAATGCATGAATTATGGCCCAAAGACAAATAACTGAAATTAACTTCTTCAGTTTTTAATGAATTCCAGAAAGTTTGATTCGAAATCAGAAAAACAAGAGCTGACTTTCCCATTCCTAGTTTTTGTTGAAGTGATTTAATCTTAAATGCTGTTTTTTAAGAAGTACATTTACTTTTTTTATAGTACACATCAAATAAATTTGATTAGATTAGTAGGTACTGAAGCTTTACAACAGAGATATATTAAAAGGCTAATTGAAGACAGTGAGGAAAAGTCTATGTTAAAGCACTAACAGCATAAGGTAGGGTCTATAAAGGATAATTCTGTCTCTCTCGCTTGTTGTGTTATGAAGATTGGTGTGAAGGAAGGAATATAGTTTATGGAGCGGATCCCACAAGATTATTGCAGGAATTCAGAATAACTTCTTATCTCTTGCGATCACAAGACATCATCTTAGACTTCTGTTGCAGGAAGTGATAATGACTTTTAAATGAAAATGAGAGTCTCCTTGTTCTTTCTATCAATCAATCAATAAATCAATCTTACTGATAAATTGGAATGATCTAGCTGCTTTTCTTAAATGCTCTTCCCTTAATTAGGAGCAGCATTTTTACTGTGATTAGAGTGTAAGTACAGCAGGGGACAGAGTGCTTTTAGGAGTAAGATGAAACTTTTTAATAGACTTTGGCCATTTCATGAGCAGTAAATATTCATTGTGGTGGCAAAGATGCTCATAACTGAGATTCTTATTCTCTCCTTTATTCAGGTGCAGGAGTCTGTGGGAGTGCCTCTCACGGCTCACGGGAAGAATCAGCATTAAAAAAAAATGATACTATGTAATTCATTATTGTTCCTTAAATTGAATAGATTGTTAAGATAGTAAAAAACCTGGCTACAAGAATGAAAGATGTGAATGGCAGAAGTAACAAATGCATTCTACACCTTTAAAGAAATTATCGGTGACCGTGTCAGAGACTAACTTAATGAATAATTGGTAAATAAATATCTGTATAAATTGCAATCCCCTCTTCCCTTCTCAAGGATTTACAGGAGCATCTGTGATATTTGGAAAGCAAATAGCTCTTGTGTTTTGTCTATCAATAAGCCTTCTAAATAGCTCGGCTTGGGACAAGGCCATTTTGTACCTCTCTGGGAGAGCAGGGTCCCTGTGATGCTTCTGAGGTCCACCAGGGAGCCAGGCCTTCCTGAGGACCAGCGCAACATGTACCCTGTTCTGCCTTGTCCCCTTTGAGATTTGTGCTCACTGTAAATGCAAGTTAGTGCCTTGACTGGCTGATGAAGGAAACACAGTGTGACTCCATCTGCCTGTGCTGGCAGCGCTGATGTCCTGGGGGGTCCTGCCTCTGCCTTTGTGCACATGAGCACCACTGCTGCACTGCTGCAGGTAACAGTAATCTGCAGAGCACAGTGGTGGAAGTGACCAACACAGTCCTGCTCTCAGCTTGGGAAACGTGCCCATAGCAAAGCCTGAAACTGCATCCCTCCATTCAGGTGTTTGGGAGGATGCAGAGGTGGCCGACATCCACCTTTACCTAAAAGCCTTCTCTCATCACAGGTCATAGGTTTGAAGCTTGATGTTTACCTCATGTTTGGGCAAATCTGGAAGTCAAATAGCCCTGCTCAACCAATGTGGCAAGAATGAAGTATTTTCAAAGAGGTAAATGCAGTTTGGCATAATTGGCAATGCAAGGCATACACTGGGGTTCCTTGGAACCTTGGATGCCCAGGAGTAGGGGTTGGGGGCAGAAAATGAGTGTGTGGTAGAGATCCCCTGCTTTGGCATTATCTTCGAGGACTTTTTAGAAAGATACTGAAAGCTCATATACATGTAGTAGCAGCAAGCTTTTCGCCTGCCAGCCCTTTCAATGGCAGAAACAATGCTGTGTCAGTTCTGTAGGAAATGCATAAACAAGGACAAATTAAATGAAGCATTACTCTGTACAGCAGAAGACAGTTTAAATAGATTAGGCTCTGGCATAGCACTTAAGTTTATCAGGCATTTAGTGTTTAGGATGTACAATGCAGCCATATGTGAGTTGCCAACTATCTAGGCTTCCCCCACTGTTTCTGGTTTGGCAACAATGTGGTTTTTCACCCTGTTGCAATGCTGACTGCCAAGGAGACATGGCCAGCTTTCTGCTTCCTGTCTTCCTCTTTGTCCTGGCTTGGCCTGCACTCTGCCTGCCAGGTCAGATGCCAAAAGCTTATACAAAAAGGTCAAACCACTATGACTTGAAATCATATATGCCAACATTTGTATTTCTTTCTATTCTTCTGTATTTGGCTAAATGAAAAGTACACAGCACATAGTTGAGACAGGAATACACATAAACTTTTGACAATAGGAGCGTATGTATTACAGTGTTGCAAACTGCTCGCAGAGGCAGTGAACGCTGAACATTTTAAGAGGAATTCTGGATGAAGCTATGTGAAATGTGAAGTGTTAAAAGTATATTGTATACCTTTTCCTTTTTTTTTTTTTCCTTTTTTTAATTTTTTTTTTTTAAATGGATTTATGCCTCTCCACTCACTCACCCAGTTTGTTTTTGATTGGTCCTACATTTTTATTGTATTTGGGAGTCATGTTCCTTTGGAGTTTAGAACTACACTTCTTTATAGTGGGATCTGCAGCTATATTAATATCTGTGACCCAGTTGTAACTTCTAAGAAATTAGGTGCAGTGTAATACTTATAAATGGGAAGACATAATGATAAGTTGGAGCTGTTCAGAATGTAAACTTCACCAACATGACTCTGAAAAACTTCTGAACTGAATAGTTCTGTGCTTATTTTCCCTGGACAAACTTGTTTTCTGATATGGTTCAGCTTTTTTCCACCTTGTGAAGATGAAGCAGGAAAATTTATCTACCACTTTGATTTCTGTAGTGATTCTTATGACTATGATATGCACCTGATGCTTTAACCTCCTGATTTTTGACTAAACACTAAGGCTGAAAATAGCAGTCAAGAATGTAGCATGACTGTTGGCCATGAGCTGTGAAATTGCACAACTGTAGGGAAGCCTTCTGTTCAGATGATTCATCAAGCCCCAGGTTGCAAAGCACAGCTTCATATTTCAGTCAGTTTTCAAAAGAGACTATTTTCTTTACTCAGAATCTTCTCAACCTCTCCCCTACCTTGCACACCTTTGAAGAGAAGGTTTTTCTTTAAAGTAACTGCAACAAGGAAGACAACAAAGAGGAGGATCTTTCAGCCACAGGCTGAATTTGTTGTTGGTTGTTTTGTTCATTCATACAGGTGGTTGCAAGTTATGTTACAGTAAATAAAGTGAAGCCTTCAATGCTGTTTCCCACATCATTCTAATGAAAAAACTGGCTGCTCATGACTTGAACAGGCGCACGCTCCTCTGGGAAAAACACTGGCTGGATGGCCAGGCCCAAAGAGTCGTGGTGAATGGACCCACATCCAGCCGGAACCCAATCACAAGTCGTGTTTACCAGGACTTAGTATTGGGGCCACTTCTGTTTAACATATTTATCAGGGATCTTGGTGAAGAGATAGAGTGCACCCTCAGTAAGTTTGCAGATGACACCACATTGGGTGAAAGTTTTGATGTGCTTGAGAGTAGGAAGGCTCTTCAGGGGTACCTGGACAGGCTGGATCCATGGACTGAGGCCAACAGTACAAGGTTCAAGAAGCCCATATGCTGGGTCCTGCAGTTGGGTCACTACATCCCCATGCAATACTACAGGCTTGGGAAGAGTGGCTGGAAAGATGCTCAGAGGAAAGGGATCTGGGGCACTGACTGACAACCAGCTAAATATGACCCAGCAGTGCACCCAGGTAGCCAAGAAGGCCAACAGCATCCTGGCTTGTATCAGAAGCTGTGTGTCCAGGACAACAGTAGGGAAGTAGGGAAGTGATCCTGCCCCTGTACTCAGAACTGGTGAGGCCATGGCTTGAGTACTGTGTTTAGTTGTGGGCACTGCAGTATGAGAAAGACATTGAGGTGCTGGAGTATGTCCAGAAAAGTGCAGCTTTCTGGATGAAGGGTCCAGAACAAGTCTTATGAGGAGTGGCTGAGAGAACGACGGTTGTTTGGCCTGGAGAAAAGAAAGTTCAGAGGAGACTTTGTTGCTCTCTAGAACTACCTGAAAGGAGGTTGTAGTGAGGTGGGTGCTGGTCTCTTCTCACAAGTAAAAAGTGATAGAACAAGAGGAGATGGCCTCAAGTTGTGACAGGGAAGGTTTAGATTTGACACTAGGAAAAATTTCTTCACTGAAAGAGTTATCAAGCACTGGAACAGGCTCCCCAGGGAAGTGGTTGAATCACTGTCCCTGAATGTGTTTAAAAGTTGTATAGATATAGTTACTGGGGACACGGTTTAGGAGTGGACCTGGTAGAGTTGGGTTAATGGTCGGACTTGATGATCTTAAAGGTCTTTTCCAATCCAGATGATTCTACAATTCTATGATTCTAAATCTTTCAAAATTTTGTATAAAATATTATTTCCTAAAGTTAATTATAGACCTAGACCTTGGATAAAAGGGCTGCCAATGTCATTAATGGAATAGCAGTGTGCTTCCTGGACTCAAATGTTGCTTGTGGACAACCATGTCTGCCTCTGTACTCACAAAGCCACATATTCTGAATTTATTGCATACCAGGGAGTAATTTACTCACAGGTAAAATTTTCTGTAAGTGTGGACAGCAATTTTTACTATTATTTGTCTGTTCTGAAGGTGATTGGTTGGTTCTTCCAGATGTGCTTTGTTGGACTGTGATTTGCACACTGCTAGCTATATTTGCTCCCCAAGCAGAGGATGCTAGCAATGGTGAAGGAGTTGGGTAGCCATGCAGCTTTGTTTCTTTGTTGGTGAATGCTTTAGAAGTTTTTTAGTGCAAAGGTGGGGATAGTGGTTTACTCAGGTACCTGAAAGTGAAACATCACTGCAGAATTTTCATAGAGTTTGATTTTGTTGAGTATGTCACGAAGGTCTCTCCTGGGAATGCCTGGTATCAGCAAGATGATCTTGATTGCTGCTGTTTGTTTTGTGACCTTAATTCACAAATCTGCCCTGCAGAAGGAGGGACTGTGGGTACACTTATGTGTGAACAAGAATAAAATTCATTATTAAATACTGTCACTTGCAGGGCATAAGCCTTGACTTTTTTGTTAGCAGGGACTGAACAAAGGTAGTCATCTAATCCAAAAGTCTTCAGCCTGTACATGTTGTTAAAATCACTCTGCAATCCCTGTAAGAAGATGGCCTGTCCTATGAGACACAAATTGGATTTTTACAGATTTTGAGACGGTAAGGAGTTTGTCATATGGTTAAGAATTTATTTTGGCTTTATAATGATTTAAACTATTCTAGCCCTCTTCATGAGTCTGCAGATGTTGTCAAGAGATTGTATTTCAGCAGTCTGTGAGAGAACTTGAATGAAATGTGGAAACACAGGAAAAAGTATTTTTTAACACATAGTCCTGATATGTCAGTTTACTATGGTTCTCCCCTGCTAATCTTGTGGAGAGATATGGTCCACAGAATACATCTTGTTCTGTCTGATAATCACTGCGTTTCTTTATAATGCCTTATTGCTTAATAAATATTATTTCCTAACATGATTTTTTTAAATGATGTTTAGCCTAGTCTTTTTTTTTTCTTTCTAAATGCTGCAGCATACTGATGACATATTGCAACTGCTGATTAGTAAAATGGACTTGTGCTAATAAATTTAGGAAGGCATATATTATTTTGGTGGTGTTATATGCCTTTGCTCAGAGATCTTCATGTGATTGTCTATAATCTGCATGTACTTAATGTTAGGTTGTGGTGTATAGTTTGAAATGGTATAGGTCACTTGCTGTGACTGAGCTGACTTGCGTATGGGAACCAGCCAAGCCTGAGGGTCTTTCTGGATTCATGTTTTCAGGGCTGTCTCCTATGTACGTACATATGCTGTCTAACAAACTGTGGTAACCTGTAGACTAAACTTTGTATAAAGCTTTAGTTTTATTCTTACTGTCATGGTAATCTGTCTTCGTGTGCTGTTTCCATCTCCCAAATACTTACATCATGCTGTTATCAATAGCGATGCATATGGAAGTGATTTGATTGTTCATTTGATTAAAGTAAAAGAAAGGGGCCATACAGTAATGCTAGTCCCTGGGGGGACACAGGGATTTCAACTTAGAGCAGACAAACTGGCTTGATAAGGAGTGTGTTTTAACTTTGTTACATAAACTTAATTTTGAACAACTGTGTGTGTAGGAAGGTTAATGCTGGAATACTTTGGAAAAATTGGCCAAAAATTATGCTTGCATATTGTTGGTTTCTGGCTGTTGTTTTGCTGCTGGTGGAGCCCCTCTGCTACCAGCCCTGATGTTACCTTCCTCTGCTGTGGGTGTGTCACACATCCCTGTTCTTCTCCCATGTGTGGAGCTGCATTAGTGCCAGTGGACAGACAAGCATCATGTGAAAAGCGTACATTGCTATAGAACAGCTTCAGGTTGGAGAGGGGTTTGGGAAAAACTTGAAGGAGTCTGACATGCAAGCCTCTTAATTTTGCTGCACCCTGGGATGAGTGTGGTTGTTTTTTTTTTTTTTTTTTTTTTTTTTTTTCTTTTTTTTTTTTTTTTTTTTTTTTTCCCCTTTGGTTTTGTAATTGCTTTTGCTTTCTGCGAGTGTGAGATGTGACTAGTGTGCTCTCTGCAACGCTTGCCTGTCAGTTGCAACCTTTGGGTGGAGAAACACAGCCCTAGGTCATGGTGAATTTCATGAGAGAAGTGGATATTCTCATGTTCTTGCTGATATCATTCCACTCTCCTGAAGAGGCTCTGTTATTGTTCATGTTTCACTTTCAAGCAGGAATTAAAGGGTTACTGTTTGCTATTCAGATGTACCGGATCTCCTGGAAAACTGCTTGCAAAGTTAAAAGCATTTTGGGGTTTCAGAGATTTGCTTGCTATAACTGCTCATAGGAGTAAAGATTATTATCTAACTAGTCAACAGGTCTCATTTGCATACCAATGCAAGTTCTAGCAGCTGCATGGAAACCTGAACTACTGAAAGGTAGGCTGATCTCAATAAAGTCTAGTCTTGGCATTGCACACTTTTCTAAATTCCCATTAAGTTGCTCAAGCAGCACAGACATTGACTTCACACTGCATTGAAGTGCTGGCAGCAACCACAGTGAAAGGAGCCTGGGATAGAAAGGGAGCTGTAAGAATGCACAAAATTCAGAAGTACACAAAGCGTGTGTGTATTTGTGGAGAACAGGAAGGGATGAGTAGAAGGGAGGAAGGCAATTAAAAATCTGAGAGGTTTGCCAGTTTCCATAAAAGTGTTGTCACCCAGTTTGATATTGAAATCAGACATAAAAGGGTCTGCTGTAATTAGAGTGCACACATCCAAACTCACGTGCAGTGCACAGTGTCTCATCTAACTGCTCCAGGTCAAGTGAGTATAACCCATTTGTCCAGGAACAATACAGCACAAAGCTGTCAAGGTGTACAATTACACATAAGAAGGTGTTTAACTGAATCTTGAACCTGCTATGTGGTTGCACAGAGGGGAATTATTATTAGTATTGTTCCAACAAGGACAGTGCAAGTATTAAGTTGCTATTTTTTTCTATGAAGTTAGAGAAAAATGTGAAACATTTCTGAAAGGAATGCTGTTGCGAAAGTGCTGTTGTTCACATTTATTCCTGTTCTTTCAGTAATGCACAAGGGGGTTAACATGTTTAACTCATTAGACTTCACCCTCTACAAAGCTTCAGATGTTGGTCTATAAGGTAACCCTGAAGCTACATGCATTTATAAGTTCAACACACAGATGCATGAATATACAAACATAATATGGAAAGGATTGTTTGGATTAAATGTTATCTTATATCTTTAGCCAGCAGAAAGTTATTTTTAAAGTAAAAAGTGTCTTTAATAAGAATGTAATTCCTGCAGTTACAGTAGATAATGTTGAATGTCTATGGTTACTCATTCTCACTTTATGTGTTGGAGCTGTTGAGTGGTGCAAACTCTTTTGCTGTCTGCCACAAACTGAAATGAGTTTCTTCTCTGTTGTCTTTTCAGTAAACTTGTGCAAGTTTTTTTTAACTCCAGAAGGATTTTTTTTATAGCTGCAGACGAGATTAGATGATAAATTTCTCGGGGTCCTGCTGTGGTGGAACAGCAGTAAGAAAATAAGCCTTAGAAACTCTGGTCGATTAAGTAACGTTAAAAGAGCTCACAAGTTACCAGATGCAGCAAGAGTTTTGAGTTAGTTTAGTTTTTGTTTTGTTTTGTTTGTTTTTAGCATAATTAATACTACATTTTTACTCATGCTAACTAAAAAGAAGTGGTAAGCAATAAAAATAAAAACATTGGTGTTTGAATCCGTACATCTGTCTTTTTTGATAAAAAGCTATATACTTTTACTATTATGTTCTACAAGAATGTGTGCCAGCTTTAGTAAATAAACTGAAATACAAAGAACAAAAGCAGCCTCTGCTGTATTCAGAACCAGCAAGCATATTTTAAAATCTTGGTTGCAGAATTGCATTTGGTGTTGTACTTATCTCAGGGAATTTCACCTATGCAGATGATGTTAATGCATTAGAAAGTAGAAGTTAGGGATATGCTGATGAGTTAGTTAGAGAATCCTAAAACAGATGCTGCCATGTGGTAATAGTCACAAAATTACAGAACTATGCTGGGAGGACACAAACAAACATCATCAGATGGGATTTAATATTTCTTTTAGAGCTTTTGACCAATATGACTGTAACAACAGTACTATAGCTAATAGAGAGAGAGGGAGTCTATGGGAAAAATGCTTTGTTTAAAATTTGAAAGACAAGGCTTAAACCAGAATACTGTTTTTTCTTATTTGGTTACATGCTTTAAAAAAAATTCCTTGTCTTTTTTTCAGATCATCCCTGCTCCAACCCAAAACTGGGTTAATCATACATTTCTATGGGTTAATCAGTTCTTTGTTTTAAGCTCTCCTGTGGCACATCATATGATTAGGTAATTTTAATTTTTATCTACTGTAAAATGTCAAAGTAGACAGAAAATCAATGTATTGATCAGAATATTTTTTTTGGTCACAGTTGCTTCAGTACTCTTATACATTATCTCTGCTCAGTATTTATTTAATAGCAACTTGTATATGCTGGAAAATAAACATGGTCACTGTGAGCACACATGCAATTCCAGTTTATGAACCACTGGTATGAAAAGGTAGAGTCAGTTTTCTGAGCCAGTTCTTGTACGTTACTTACTTAGTGCACACTGATAGAATTAATCTTTCTCTTGTCAGTGTTAGTTTGTTTTGATAGTATGTGTGTGTAAGTATGAACAGGCCAAGTGATGCATATTTTGTCTACAAATATTTAGATTATAATAGATGGAATTAAATCCAGTTTAAAAAGAATACAGTATCATAACCTACAAGTTATGTGTATATGTTGGTGTTTGAGAGATTGCACTCATAAACGTGATCTATGACAGAAAATATGTTATTTAAGGACACACAGAACTGTGGCATTCCTCGTATTGCATCTCTATTAGATATAAATGAATATCCCAATGTTTAAAAACTGCACATAAGCAGCAACTGGCAACCTCAAGATAAAAAATGCTCTGCGCTGTCTAGGCAGTGGTTGAAAAAGCCCCAACCCAAGCCAACCAACCAATCAACCAACCAAAACCAAACTATCATTCTTTTTTTTTTCTTTTTTTTTTTTTTTTTTCCCCTTGGTATTTCTGTATTTTTTATGCTAAAGATGGTGTTTTACCACGGATCATAAAGTTGAAACTAATTGAAATAGAATCATAGTTGTGGTAACATTGTGGATAATAGATCAAAATTAGGAGATCCTTGATAAATGTTGTAGTATTTAGAAACATTACTATGATGCTCAGCTTGTCAAGTCTTTAAGCCTTTTCTGTCCTGTTTCAGAGAAAACAATAATTTTATTTTAGGCTCCTAAACTCAGTTATACTTGCTGACAGAGTCATTAACTCATGTCGTTCTTAGCTGGCTTGAAGAAATACTCAACTCCGCAGTGCTCTAGTCTAATTTTGGAGTTTCCATGATATGTAAACACCCAGCATTTTAGCTTAATTGTTGTTAATTTCTCCCAGTTAGTGTATAGTGTTGTGACATACCTAGCATTTTAGAGATCTCTGTCCATAGAATAATAGAGAGGCCTTGTGAGCGTCTTATTTTATTTGTAAAGTACTTTGTGTTTTTTTTTGTCGGGTGATGTTTTAGACTCATGAAGTAGCATATGAATGCAAATTTCAAAAGACTGAAGAATCCAGCTTTTATTACCATATGCGATAGTGGAGGATGGAATGCACTTCTAAGAAAAAATGTACTCCTATCCTACAGTATTTGTTGAATTATACATTCTTTTGTACTTTCAAACTGTGGTTTTCCATGAAGTACTTCATCCAAAGCTCACTCGAGCAACTTTCCATTGATTTTAATAACCTTTGACTGAGATCCATACTGAACAAAACTGATTTTTTTTTTTTTTCTCAGTCATGTAATCGCTGTCTGATGCCTAAAAATATTGCCTTATGTAGTGGAAATGTGTATTTCGTGTCCCTGAACTCTTTTTGCTTTACTGCCCTAAAATGCAACAGAAAATGGAATCCTAACTGCATGGGAGGCAGTAGTAAAATCCATTGCTTACTTCATGAAACCAGGTTAAGAAATTCTTAGTAATACACATTGCATGAAGGTGAGGGTTAACCTTTGTCTTTCACAACATAATGAAGTGGCTAGTTTAGTAATTGGCTGATGGTATGTGCAAGGAAATTGCTATTCTTTACAGGCAAATATGAACTTTTTCATTATTATAGCCTATCATATAATTTCTTCTCTGAAGAGCCAAATAAATATTTCATTGTGTTCTACCTTTTGATTTTCATTTTCTGAAAAATCTGTAATAAAAAGCCCTTTATGATACAACACCTTCATGTAAAAGATTTCTTGGTTTCCAAGAACAACTTCTGAATGTTTCTGACTAGAGCTAGTATCCACAGTATCTTCCAGATGGATAAAATTAAGCTTTCATATCTCATCCTTTCCTACTGACTCCAGTTTTGGAAAGAAACTTCATTGTTTCACATTCATGCACAAGATGTGGCAACATACTGATGTAAATCTCTTCTTAACGTACATGTCAAAAAAGAGCTCAGCTAATATTATGAAGTAGGAGAAACATTTGTTTCAGGCCATGAAAAAAATGTAACCCTTCTCTTAATTTAAACGTGTATGTGCGTACACGAGTGTCTCCATACATATAGCTATCTAATATGTATGTATTTCATGCACAACTTATAACACAGCTGGGGAAAGTTGTTCAGTTTTCAAAATGATCAACATACGGCCTTTATAAATTGTATAACAAATAGTTTGAATAAATAAGTGTTGTGATTTATTTTACATAAACAAGTAAGGGAATTTAAATTAAAAAGATAAATCTGTGTATGGGACATAAAGCTGAAAAGCTGACTCTGCTTATTGCTATTTTGGTTCTGGTAAGTGCTCCTAGGCCCTTGAATGTCTTTCAACGATATAAAAACTGGATTTACTCCCAGAGCTCCACTTCTTAACTAGGGCAGTTTAAAAACTAAACAAGGGTTGAGTCAGTTAATTAATTTAAATGAGATTACAAATCAGAACCACATTACGTAATGTTGATTTAATTACCATTTTCTATTTACCTAATTAAAACACTCTGAAGAAAAAGTTAACAGTCTCTACAATGGCTGCTTGGGTGACTTGGCAGCAGCAGATCTGAGCTGCTGTTAAAAGGGGAGGTGAAGTGGGGATCCTGCCACAACCTGCGTGCCTCTGGCACCTTGAACCACCACGCACCACCTCACTATCGGTCTGTGTGGCGGTTGCCTGGGTGGTGTGATCACTCTGACCAGCCTGAGCATGGTGATGCTACCCCAGCTGCGGACCCTCACTGCAGGGTCTGGGAAGCTTCTCCCATGGGGATGGATGGGCTCTTGGCTGGAAGGCATTGGATTTCTCCCAGTTGTGCCAGCTGCAAGTGAACTTATCTGTTGTGGGAGAGTGCAGAGGAGTGTGGTGAAAGGGGTCGGCCAATGACTGGGTAGTTCTAGCCTTGTGCCCGCTCTATAGAGAACTGAAATGAAAACAGAGCCCAATTTCTCCCTGGGGTCTGGCTGTCTCCCAACAGAAGGACCTCCATGCCTGAGCCCTGAAGGCTTTTGTGAAATGACAGGCCTGCTTGGGCTAACACTCGAGTACCTGCCTAAGCCAACAGGCAACACAATAAGGACTAGTGGTCAGCTCTGTTCTGTGCTGCCTTTTTCAGGTAGGTGAAGGTTAAACAGCAAC